>NW_028283467.1:0-41749 GCF_059441005.1 Hippichthys cyanospilos
GCGAAACGAACCAAAGCATGAACCCAAAAAAGGAAGTTAAAAAGAAAGCCAAAACGGAAAGAAAACCCAGAAGAGAGCTGAAGGACCAAGGGGGAGGAAACAGTGGCAGGACCGTGCACTTACCTCACTCCGACGGAAGGTATCTTCCGTTGGAGGCGGGGTCTTTTCCCCTAACCCTAACCGGCCTGTGCCGCCACTGTTTTCCGACCCCTTGGGACCTGAGGAATGTGAGACCTGAATGAGCCCTAACACATAACCAATTGACATACCTTAACCCAAATTGATAACCCTACCCAAAATACTATCCTAAACACAACCCTGTAACATAACCCCTAATTGGCCTAGCCCTAAACAACCCCAGATTGACTAACCCTAAAAACAACCCCTAAACATAACCCTAATTTGACGGCATGGGAAAACTCAAAGAGAGGGGGTGGGACACATATAATCAAAAATCTTACTGGAAGCAGTATAAAACTAGCCCAAATTGGATGGGGGGATACAGCCGAAAAAAGGCAAAAGTATATAAATAATGCTCCCAGAAGCCCAAATAACTGGTGGAGCCTAAATTCAGGGATGGGAGTGCTAGTCTGCATAAAGGTAAGAAATTGACTATAAGTGGGAGAAAGTTGGAAAGAAAAGGAAGGCTAAAATCAAGCGACAGAAAGGGGAAAGAGTTGGGGGTGCCAATAGAAAAGGGAGGGAGAACTACACAAAAAGGAAAAAGATAAAGAAGACAGACACATGCAAGAGAAAGATGAATCAAAAGCGGAAAAAGAAAGACATGCAAAGACAGACATGCAAGAAAGAAAAAAACAAAACCTAAATAAAGGGCATGCAAGAAGAACAAAGACAACAGAGGAACAAAATTTCTCAAAAATAAAATAACAAAAAGAAAGAAAAGCTTAAAAAAGAGCTAATGGGGACCCAGCCTGAAGAAGGACGAAAAGGTCCGAAACGTCGCGACGGGCCCCATTGAAAATAAGGCATGCAAAAATATTACTAGATAACAAAGGCGAAACGAACCAAAGCATGAACCCAAAAAAGGAAGTTAAAAAGAAAGCCAAAACGGAAAGAAAACCCAGAAGAGAGCTGAAGGACCAAGGGGGAGGAAACAGTGGCAGGACCGTGCACTTACCTCACTCCGACGGAAGGTATCTTCCGTTGGAGGCGGGGTCTTTTCCCCTAACCCTAACCGGCCTGTGCCGCCACTGTTTTCCGACCCCTTGGGACCTGAGGAATGTGAGACCTGAATGAGCCCTAACACATAACCAATTGACATACCTTAACCCAAATTGATAACCCTACCCAAAATACTATCCTAAACACAACCCTGTAACATAACCCCTAATTGGCCTAGCCCTAAACAACCCCAGATTGACTAACCCTAAAAACAACCCCTAAACATAACCCTAATTTGACGGCATGGGAAAACTCAAAGAGAGGGGGTGGGACACATATAATCAAAAATCTTACTGGAAGCAGTATAAAACTAGCCCAAATTGGATGGGGGGATACAGCCGAAAAAAGGCAAAAGTATATAAATAATGCTCCCAGAAGCCCAAATAACTGGTGGAGCCTAAATTCAGGGATGGGAGTGCTAGTCTGCATAAAGGTAAGAAATTGACTATAAGTGGGAGAAAGTTGGAAAGAAAAGGAAGGCTAAAATCAAGCGACAGAAAGGGGAAAGAGTTGGGGGTGCCAATAGAAAAGGGAGGGAGAACTACACAAAAAGGAAAAAGATAAAGAAGACAGACACATGCAAGAGAAAGATGAATCAAAAGCGGAAAAAGAAAGACATGCAAAGACAGACATGCAAGAAAGAAAAAAACAAAACCTAAATAAAGGGCATGCAAGAAGAACAAAGACAACAGAGGAACAAAATTTCTCAAAAATAAAATAACAAAAAGAAAGAAAAGCTTAAAAAAGAGCTAATGGGGACCCAGCCTGAAGAAGGACGAAAAGGTCCGAAACGTCGCGACGGGCCCCATTGAAAATAAGGCATGCAAAAATATTACTAGATAACAAAGGCGAAACGAACCAAAGCATGAACCCAAAAAAGGAAGTT
Organism: Hippichthys cyanospilos; assembly: GCF_059441005.1. Classification (NCBI taxonomy): domain Eukaryota; kingdom Metazoa; phylum Chordata; class Actinopteri; order Syngnathiformes; family Syngnathidae; genus Hippichthys; species Hippichthys cyanospilos. Next base: position 2,069 of record NW_028283467.1, read on the forward strand.
AAAAAGAAAGCCAAAACGGAAAGAAAACCCAGAAGAGAGCTGAAGGACCAAGGGGGAGGAAACAGTGGCAGGACCGTGCACTTACCTCACTCCGACGGAAGGTATCTTCCGTTGGAGGCGGGGTCTTTTCCCCTAACCCTAACCGGCCTGTGCCGCCACTGTTTTCCGACCCCTTGGGACCTGAGGAATGTGAGACCTGAATGAGCCCTAACACATAACCAATTGACATACCTTAACCCAAATTGATAACCCTACCCAAAATACTATCCTAAACACAACCCTGTAACATAACCCCTAATTGGCCTAGCCCTAAACAACCCCAGATTGACTAACCCTAAAAACAACCCCTAAACATAACCCTAATTTGACGGCATGGGAAAACTCAAAGAGAGGGGGTGGGACACATATAATCAAAAATCTTACTGGAAGCAGTATAAAACTAGCCCAAATTGGATGGGGGGATACAGCCGAAAAAAGGCAAAAGTATATAAATAATGCTCCCAGAAGCCCAAATAACTGGTGGAGCCTAAATTCAGGGATGGGAGTGCTAGTCTGCATAAAGGTAAGAAATTGACTATAAGTGGGAGAAAGTTGGAAAGAAAAGGAAGGCTAAAATCAAGCGACAGAAAGGGGAAAGAGTTGGGGGTGCCAATAGAAAAGGGAGGGAGAACTACACAAAAAGGAAAAAGATAAAGAAGACAGACACATGCAAGAGAAAGATGAATCAAAAGCGGAAAAAGAAAGACATGCAAAGACAGACATGCAAGAAAGAAAAAAACAAAACCTAAATAAAGGGCATGCAAGAAGAACAAAGACAACAGAGGAACAAAATTTCTCAAAAATAAAATAACAAAAAGAAAGAAAAGCTTAAAAAAGAGCTAATGGGGACCCAGCCTGAAGAAGGACGAAAAGGTCCGAAACGTCGCGACGGGCCCCATTGAAAATAAGGCATGCAAAAATATTACTAGATAACAAAGGCGAAACGAACCAAAGCATGAACCCAAAAAAGGAAGTTAAAAAGAAAGCCAAAACGGAAAGAAAACCCAGAAGAGAGCTGAAGGACCAAGGGGGAGGAAACAGTGGCAGGACCGTGCACTTACCTCACTCCGACGGAAGGTATCTTCCGTTGGAGGCGGGGTCTTTTCCCCTAACCCTAACCGGCCTGTGCCGCCACTGTTTTCCGACCCCTTGGGACCTGAGGAATGTGAGACCTGAATGAGCCCTAACACATAACCAATTGACATACCTTAACCCAAATTGATAACCCTACCCAAAATACTATCCTAAACACAACCCTGTAACATAACCCCTAATTGGCCTAGCCCTAAACAACCCCAGATTGACTAACCCTAAAAACAACCCCTAAACATAACCCTAATTTGACGGCATGGGAAAACTCAAAGAGAGGGGGTGGGACACATATAATCAAAAATCTTACTGGAAGCAGTATAAAACTAGCCCAAATTGGATGGGGGGATACAGCCGAAAAAAGGCAAAAGTATATAAATAATGCTCCCAGAAGCCCAAATAACTGGTGGAGCCTAAATTCAGGGATGGGAGTGCTAGTCTGCATAAAGGTAAGAAATTGACTATAAGTGGGAGAAAGTTGGAAAGAAAAGGAAGGCTAAAATCAAGCGACAGAAAGGGGAAAGAGTTGGGGGTGCCAATAGAAAAGGGAGGGAGAACTACACAAAAAGGAAAAAGATAAAGAAGACAGACACATGCAAGAGAAAGATGAATCAAAAGCGGAAAAAGAAAGACATGCAAAGACAGACATGCAAGAAAGAAAAAAACAAAACCTAAATAAAGGGCATGCAAGAAGAACAAAGACAACAGAGGAACAAAATTTCTCAAAAATAAAATAACAAAAAGAAAGAAAAGCTTAAAAAAGAGCTAATGGGGACCCAGCCTGAAGAAGGACGAAAAGGTCCGAAACGTCGCGACGGGCCCCATTGAAAATAAGGCATGCAAAAATATTACTAGATAACAAAGGCGAAACGAACCAAAGCATGAACCCAAAAAAGGAAGTTAAAAAGAAAGCCAAAACGGAAAGAAAACCCAGAAGAGAGCTGAAGGACCAAGGGGGAGGAAACAGTGGCAGGACCGTGCACTTACCTCACTCCGACGGAAGGTATCTTCCGTTGGAGGCGGGGTCTTTTCCCCTAACCCTAACCGGCCTGTGCCGCCACTGTTTTCCGACCCCTTGGGACCTGAGGAATGTGAGACCTGAATGAGCCCTAACACATAACCAATTGACATACCTTAACCCAAATTGATAACCCTACCCAAAATACTATCCTAAACACAACCCTGTAACATAACCCCTAATTGGCCTAGCCCTAAACAACCCCAGATTGACTAACCCTAAAAACAACCCCTAAACATAACCCTAATTTGACGGCATGGGAAAACTCAAAGAGAGGGGGTGGGACACATATAATCAAAAATCTTACTGGAAGCAGTATAAAACTAGCCCAAATTGGATGGGGGGATACAGCCGAAAAAAGGCAAAAGTATATAAATAATGCTCCCAGAAGCCCAAATAACTGGTGGAGCCTAAATTCAGGGATGGGAGTGCTAGTCTGCATAAAGGTAAGAAATTGACTATAAGTGGGAGAAAGTTGGAAAGAAAAGGAAGGCTAAAATCAAGCGACAGAAAGGGGAAAGAGTTGGGGGTGCCAATAGAAAAGGGAGGGAGAACTACACAAAAAGGAAAAAGATAAAGAAGACAGACACATGCAAGAGAAAGATGAATCAAAAGCGGAAAAAGAAAGACATGCAAAGACAGACATGCAAGAAAGAAAAAAACAAAACCTAAATAAAGGGCATGCAAGAAGAACAAAGACAACAGAGGAACAAAATTTCTCAAAAATAAAATAACAAAAAGAAAGAAAAGCTTAAAAAAGAGCTAATGGGGACCCAGCCTGAAGAAGGACGAAAAGGTCCGAAACGTCGCGACGGGCCCCATTGAAAATAAGGCATGCAAAAATATTACTAGATAACAAAGGCGAAACGAACCAAAGCATGAACCCAAAAAAGGAAGTTAAAAAGAAAGCCAAAACGGAAAGAAAACCCAGAAGAGAGCTGAAGGACCAAGGGGGAGGAAACAGTGGCAGGACCGTGCACTTACCTCACTCCGACGGAAGGTATCTTCCGTTGGAGGCGGGGTCTTTTCCCCTAACCCTAACCGGCCTGTGCCGCCACTGTTTTCCGACCCCTTGGGACCTGAGGAATGTGAGACCTGAATGAGCCCTAACACATAACCAATTGACATACCTTAACCCAAATTGATAACCCTACCCAAAATACTATCCTAAACACAACCCTGTAACATAACCCCTAATTGGCCTAGCCCTAAACAACCCCAGATTGACTAACCCTAAAAACAACCCCTAAACATAACCCTAATTTGACGGCATGGGAAAACTCAAAGAGAGGGGGTGGGACACATATAATCAAAAATCTTACTGGAAGCAGTATAAAACTAGCCCAAATTGGATGGGGGGATACAGCCGAAAAAAGGCAAAAGTATATAAATAATGCTCCCAGAAGCCCAAATAACTGGTGGAGCCTAAATTCAGGGATGGGAGTGCTAGTCTGCATAAAGGTAAGAAATTGACTATAAGTGGGAGAAAGTTGGAAAGAAAAGGAAGGCTAAAATCAAGCGACAGAAAGGGGAAAGAGTTGGGGGTGCCAATAGAAAAGGGAGGGAGAACTACACAAAAAGGAAAAAGATAAAGAAGACAGACACATGCAAGAGAAAGATGAATCAAAAGCGGAAAAAGAAAGACATGCAAAGACAGACATGCAAGAAAGAAAAAAACAAAACCTAAATAAAGGGCATGCAAGAAGAACAAAGACAACAGAGGAACAAAATTTCTCAAAAATAAAATAACAAAAAGAAAGAAAAGCTTAAAAAAGAGCTAATGGGGACCCAGCCTGAAGAAGGACGAAAAGGTCCGAAACGTCGCGACGGGCCCCATTGAAAATAAGGCATGCAAAAATATTACTAGATAACAAAGGCGAAACGAACCAAAGCATGAACCCAAAAAAGGAAGTTAAAAAGAAAGCCAAAACGGAAAGAAAACCCAGAAGAGAGCTGAAGGACCAAGGGGGAGGAAACAGTGGCAGGACCGTGCACTTACCTCACTCCGACGGAAGGTATCTTCCGTTGGAGGCGGGGTCTTTTCCCCTAACCCTAACCGGCCTGTGCCGCCACTGTTTTCCGACCCCTTGGGACCTGAGGAATGTGAGACCTGAATGAGCCCTAACACATAACCAATTGACATACCTTAACCCAAATTGATAACCCTACCCAAAATACTATCCTAAACACAACCCTGTAACATAACCCCTAATTGGCCTAGCCCTAAACAACCCCAGATTGACTAACCCTAAAAACAACCCCTAAACATAACCCTAATTTGACGGCATGGGAAAACTCAAAGAGAGGGGGTGGGACACATATAATCAAAAATCTTACTGGAAGCAGTATAAAACTAGCCCAAATTGGATGGGGGGATACAGCCGAAAAAAGGCAAAAGTATATAAATAATGCTCCCAGAAGCCCAAATAACTGGTGGAGCCTAAATTCAGGGATGGGAGTGCTAGTCTGCATAAAGGTAAGAAATTGACTATAAGTGGGAGAAAGTTGGAAAGAAAAGGAAGGCTAAAATCAAGCGACAGAAAGGGGAAAGAGTTGGGGGTGCCAATAGAAAAGGGAGGGAGAACTACACAAAAAGGAAAAAGATAAAGAAGACAGACACATGCAAGAGAAAGATGAATCAAAAGCGGAAAAAGAAAGACATGCAAAGACAGACATGCAAGAAAGAAAAAAACAAAACCTAAATAAAGGGCATGCAAGAAGAACAAAGACAACAGAGGAACAAAATTTCTCAAAAATAAAATAACAAAAAGAAAGAAAAGCTTAAAAAAGAGCTAATGGGGACCCAGCCTGAAGAAGGACGAAAAGGTCCGAAACGTCGCGACGGGCCCCATTGAAAATAAGGCATGCAAAAATATTACTAGATAACAAAGGCGAAACGAACCAAAGCATGAACCCAAAAAAGGAAGTTAAAAAGAAAGCCAAAACGGAAAGAAAACCCAGAAGAGAGCTGAAGGACCAAGGGGGAGGAAACAGTGGCAGGACCGTGCACTTACCTCACTCCGACGGAAGGTATCTTCCGTTGGAGGCGGGGTCTTTTCCCCTAACCCTAACCGGCCTGTGCCGCCACTGTTTTCCGACCCCTTGGGACCTGAGGAATGTGAGACCTGAATGAGCCCTAACACATAACCAATTGACATACCTTAACCCAAATTGATAACCCTACCCAAAATACTATCCTAAACACAACCCTGTAACATAACCCCTAATTGGCCTAGCCCTAAACAACCCCAGATTGACTAACCCTAAAAACAACCCCTAAACATAACCCTAATTTGACGGCATGGGAAAACTCAAAGAGAGGGGGTGGGACACATATAATCAAAAATCTTACTGGAAGCAGTATAAAACTAGCCCAAATTGGATGGGGGGATACAGCCGAAAAAAGGCAAAAGTATATAAATAATGCTCCCAGAAGCCCAAATAACTGGTGGAGCCTAAATTCAGGGATGGGAGTGCTAGTCTGCATAAAGGTAAGAAATTGACTATAAGTGGGAGAAAGTTGGAAAGAAAAGGAAGGCTAAAATCAAGCGACAGAAAGGGGAAAGAGTTGGGGGTGCCAATAGAAAAGGGAGGGAGAACTACACAAAAAGGAAAAAGATAAAGAAGACAGACACATGCAAGAGAAAGATGAATCAAAAGCGGAAAAAGAAAGACATGCAAAGACAGACATGCAAGAAAGAAAAAAACAAAACCTAAATAAAGGGCATGCAAGAAGAACAAAGACAACAGAGGAACAAAATTTCTCAAAAATAAAATAACAAAAAGAAAGAAAAGCTTAAAAAAGAGCTAATGGGGACCCAGCCTGAAGAAGGACGAAAAGGTCCGAAACGTCGCGACGGGCCCCATTGAAAATAAGGCATGCAAAAATATTACTAGATAACAAAGGCGAAACGAACCAAAGCATGAACCCAAAAAAGGAAGTTAAAAAGAAAGCCAAAACGGAAAGAAAACCCAGAAGAGAGCTGAAGGACCAAGGGGGAGGAAACAGTGGCAGGACCGTGCACTTACCTCACTCCGACGGAAGGTATCTTCCGTTGGAGGCGGGGTCTTTTCCCCTAACCCTAACCGGCCTGTGCCGCCACTGTTTTCCGACCCCTTGGGACCTGAGGAATGTGAGACCTGAATGAGCCCTAACACATAACCAATTGACATACCTTAACCCAAATTGATAACCCTACCCAAAATACTATCCTAAACACAACCCTGTAACATAACCCCTAATTGGCCTAGCCCTAAACAACCCCAGATTGACTAACCCTAAAAACAACCCCTAAACATAACCCTAATTTGACGGCATGGGAAAACTCAAAGAGAGGGGGTGGGACACATATAATCAAAAATCTTACTGGAAGCAGTATAAAACTAGCCCAAATTGGATGGGGGGATACAGCCGAAAAAAGGCAAAAGTATATAAATAATGCTCCCAGAAGCCCAAATAACTGGTGGAGCCTAAATTCAGGGATGGGAGTGCTAGTCTGCATAAAGGTAAGAAATTGACTATAAGTGGGAGAAAGTTGGAAAGAAAAGGAAGGCTAAAATCAAGCGACAGAAAGGGGAAAGAGTTGGGGGTGCCAATAGAAAAGGGAGGGAGAACTACACAAAAAGGAAAAAGATAAAGAAGACAGACACATGCAAGAGAAAGATGAATCAAAAGCGGAAAAAGAAAGACATGCAAAGACAGACATGCAAGAAAGAAAAAAACAAAACCTAAATAAAGGGCATGCAAGAAGAACAAAGACAACAGAGGAACAAAATTTCTCAAAAATAAAATAACAAAAAGAAAGAAAAGCTTAAAAAAGAGCTAATGGGGACCCAGCCTGAAGAAGGACGAAAAGGTCCGAAACGTCGCGACGGGCCCCATTGAAAATAAGGCATGCAAAAATATTACTAGATAACAAAGGCGAAACGAACCAAAGCATGAACCCAAAAAAGGAAGTTAAAAAGAAAGCCAAAACGGAAAGAAAACCCAGAAGAGAGCTGAAGGACCAAGGGGGAGGAAACAGTGGCAGGACCGTGCACTTACCTCACTCCGACGGAAGGTATCTTCCGTTGGAGGCGGGGTCTTTTCCCCTAACCCTAACCGGCCTGTGCCGCCACTGTTTTCCGACCCCTTGGGACCTGAGGAATGTGAGACCTGAATGAGCCCTAACACATAACCAATTGACATACCTTAACCCAAATTGATAACCCTACCCAAAATACTATCCTAAACACAACCCTGTAACATAACCCCTAATTGGCCTAGCCCTAAACAACCCCAGATTGACTAACCCTAAAAACAACCCCTAAACATAACCCTAATTTGACGGCATGGGAAAACTCAAAGAGAGGGGGTGGGACACATATAATCAAAAATCTTACTGGAAGCAGTATAAAACTAGCCCAAATTGGATGGGGGGATACAGCCGAAAAAAGGCAAAAGTATATAAATAATGCTCCCAGAAGCCCAAATAACTGGTGGAGCCTAAATTCAGGGATGGGAGTGCTAGTCTGCATAAAGGTAAGAAATTGACTATAAGTGGGAGAAAGTTGGAAAGAAAAGGAAGGCTAAAATCAAGCGACAGAAAGGGGAAAGAGTTGGGGGTGCCAATAGAAAAGGGAGGGAGAACTACACAAAAAGGAAAAAGATAAAGAAGACAGACACATGCAAGAGAAAGATGAATCAAAAGCGGAAAAAGAAAGACATGCAAAGACAGACATGCAAGAAAGAAAAAAACAAAACCTAAATAAAGGGCATGCAAGAAGAACAAAGACAACAGAGGAACAAAATTTCTCAAAAATAAAATAACAAAAAGAAAGAAAAGCTTAAAAAAGAGCTAATGGGGACCCAGCCTGAAGAAGGACGAAAAGGTCCGAAACGTCGCGACGGGCCCCATTGAAAATAAGGCATGCAAAAATATTACTAGATAACAAAGGCGAAACGAACCAAAGCATGAACCCAAAAAAGGAAGTTAAAAAGAAAGCCAAAACGGAAAGAAAACCCAGAAGAGAGCTGAAGGACCAAGGGGGAGGAAACAGTGGCAGGACCGTGCACTTACCTCACTCCGACGGAAGGTATCTTCCGTTGGAGGCGGGGTCTTTTCCCCTAACCCTAACCGGCCTGTGCCGCCACTGTTTTCCGACCCCTTGGGACCTGAGGAATGTGAGACCTGAATGAGCCCTAACACATAACCAATTGACATACCTTAACCCAAATTGATAACCCTACCCAAAATACTATCCTAAACACAACCCTGTAACATAACCCCTAATTGGCCTAGCCCTAAACAACCCCAGATTGACTAACCCTAAAAACAACCCCTAAACATAACCCTAATTTGACGGCATGGGAAAACTCAAAGAGAGGGGGTGGGACACATATAATCAAAAATCTTACTGGAAGCAGTATAAAACTAGCCCAAATTGGATGGGGGGATACAGCCGAAAAAAGGCAAAAGTATATAAATAATGCTCCCAGAAGCCCAAATAACTGGTGGAGCCTAAATTCAGGGATGGGAGTGCTAGTCTGCATAAAGGTAAGAAATTGACTATAAGTGGGAGAAAGTTGGAAAGAAAAGGAAGGCTAAAATCAAGCGACAGAAAGGGGAAAGAGTTGGGGGTGCCAATAGAAAAGGGAGGGAGAACTACACAAAAAGGAAAAAGATAAAGAAGACAGACACATGCAAGAGAAAGATGAATCAAAAGCGGAAAAAGAAAGACATGCAAAGACAGACATGCAAGAAAGAAAAAAACAAAACCTAAATAAAGGGCATGCAAGAAGAACAAAGACAACAGAGGAACAAAATTTCTCAAAAATAAAATAACAAAAAGAAAGAAAAGCTTAAAAAAGAGCTAATGGGGACCCAGCCTGAAGAAGGACGAAAAGGTCCGAAACGTCGCGACGGGCCCCATTGAAAATAAGGCATGCAAAAATATTACTAGATAACAAAGGCGAAACGAACCAAAGCATGAACCCAAAAAAGGAAGTTAAAAAGAAAGCCAAAACGGAAAGAAAACCCAGAAGAGAGCTGAAGGACCAAGGGGGAGGAAACAGTGGCAGGACCGTGCACTTACCTCACTCCGACGGAAGGTATCTTCCGTTGGAGGCGGGGTCTTTTCCCCTAACCCTAACCCTAACCCTAACCCTAACCCTAACCCTAACCCTAACCCTAACCCTTTTCCGACCCCTTGGGACCTGAGGAATGTGAGACCTGAATGAGCCCTAACACATAACCAATTGACATACCTTAACCCAAATTGATAACCCTACCCAAAATACTATCCTAAACACAACCCTGTAACATAACCCCTAATTGGCCTAGCCCTAAACAACCCCAGATTGACTAACCCTAAAAACAACCCCTAAACATAACCCTAATTTGACGGCATGGGAAAACTCAAAGAGAGGGGGTGGGACACATATAATCAAAAATCTTACTGGAAGCAGTATAAAACTAGCCCAAATTGGATGGGGGGATACAGCCGAAAAAAGGCAAAAGTATATAAATAATGCTCCCAGAAGCCCAAATAACTGGTGGAGCCTAAATTCAGGGATGGGAGTGCTAGTCTGCATAAAGGTAAGAAATTGACTATAAGTGGGAGAAAGTTGGAAAGAAAAGGAAGGCTAAAATCAAGCGACAGAAAGGGGAAAGAGTTGGGGGTGCCAATAGAAAAGGGAGGGAGAACTACACAAAAAGGAAAAAGATAAAGAAGACAGACACATGCAAGAGAAAGATGAATCAAAAGCGGAAAAAGAAAGACATGCAAAGACAGACATGCAAGAAAGAAAAAAACAAAACCTAAATAAAGGGCATGCAAGAAGAACAAAGACAACAGAGGAACAAAATTTCTCAAAAATAAAATAACAAAAAGAAAGAAAAGCTTAAAAAAGAGCTAATGGGGACCCAGCCTGAAGAAGGACGAAAAGGTCCGAAACGTCGCGACGGGCCCCATTGAAAATAAGGCATGCAAAAATATTACTAGATAACAAAGGCGAAACGAACCAAAGCATGAACCCAAAAAAGGAAGTTAAAAAGAAAGCCAAAACGGAAAGAAAACCCAGAAGAGAGCTGAAGGACCAAGGGGGAGGAAACAGTGGCAGGACCGTGCACTTACCTCACTCCGACGGAAGGTATCTTCCGTTGGAGGCGGGGTCTTTTCCCCTAACCCTAACCGGCCTGTGCCGCCACTGTTTTCCGACCCCTTGGGACCTGAGGAATGTGAGACCTGAATGAGCCCTAACACATAACCAATTGACATACCTTAACCCAAATTGATAACCCTACCCAAAATACTATCCTAAACACAACCCTGTAACATAACCCCTAATTGGCCTAGCCCTAAACAACCCCAGATTGACTAACCCTAAAAACAACCCCTAAACATAACCCTAATTTGACGGCATGGGAAAACTCAAAGAGAGGGGGTGGGACACATATAATCAAAAATCTTACTGGAAGCAGTATAAAACTAGCCCAAATTGGATGGGGGGATACAGCCGAAAAAAGGCAAAAGTATATAAATAATGCTCCCAGAAGCCCAAATAACTGGTGGAGCCTAAATTCAGGGATGGGAGTGCTAGTCTGCATAAAGGTAAGAAATTGACTATAAGTGGGAGAAAGTTGGAAAGAAAAGGAAGGCTAAAATCAAGCGACAGAAAGGGGAAAGAGTTGGGGGTGCCAATAGAAAAGGGAGGGAGAACTACACAAAAAGGAAAAAGATAAAGAAGACAGACACATGCAAGAGAAAGATGAATCAAAAGCGGAAAAAGAAAGACATGCAAAGACAGACATGCAAGAAAGAAAAAAACAAAACCTAAATAAAGGGCATGCAAGAAGAACAAAGACAACAGAGGAACAAAATTTCTCAAAAATAAAATAACAAAAAGAAAGAAAAGCTTAAAAAAGAGCTAATGGGGACCCAGCCTGAAGAAGGACGAAAAGGTCCGAAACGTCGCGACGGGCCCCATTGAAAATAAGGCATGCAAAAATATTACTAGATAACAAAGGCGAAACGAACCAAAGCATGAACCCAAAAAAGGAAGTTAAAAAGAAAGCCAAAACGGAAAGAAAACCCAGAAGAGAGCTGAAGGACCAAGGGGGAGGAAACAGTGGCAGGACCGTGCACTTACCTCACTCCGACGGAAGGTATCTTCCGTTGGAGGCGGGGTCTTTTCCCCTAACCCTAACCGGCCTGTGCCGCCACTGTTTTCCGACCCCTTGGGACCTGAGGAATGTGAGACCTGAATGAGCCCTAACACATAACCAATTGACATACCTTAACCCAAATTGATAACCCTACCCAAAATACTATCCTAAACACAACCCTGTAACATAACCCCTAATTGGCCTAGCCCTAAACAACCCCAGATTGACTAACCCTAAAAACAACCCCTAAACATAACCCTAATTTGACGGCATGGGAAAACTCAAAGAGAGGGGGTGGGACACATATAATCAAAAATCTTACTGGAAGCAGTATAAAACTAGCCCAAATTGGATGGGGGGATACAGCCGAAAAAAGGCAAAAGTATATAAATAATGCTCCCAGAAGCCCAAATAACTGGTGGAGCCTAAATTCAGGGATGGGAGTGCTAGTCTGCATAAAGGTAAGAAATTGACTATAAGTGGGAGAAAGTTGGAAAGAAAAGGAAGGCTAAAATCAAGCGACAGAAAGGGGAAAGAGTTGGGGGTGCCAATAGAAAAGGGAGGGAGAACTACACAAAAAGGAAAAAGATAAAGAAGACAGACACATGCAAGAGAAAGATGAATCAAAAGCGGAAAAAGAAAGACATGCAAAGACAGACATGCAAGAAAGAAAAAAACAAAACCTAAATAAAGGGCATGCAAGAAGAACAAAGACAACAGAGGAACAAAATTTCTCAAAAATAAAATAACAAAAAGAAAGAAAAGCTTAAAAAAGAGCTAATGGGGACCCAGCCTGAAGAAGGACGAAAAGGTCCGAAACGTCGCGACGGGCCCCATTGAAAATAAGGCATGCAAAAATATTACTAGATAACAAAGGCGAAACGAACCAAAGCATGAACCCAAAAAAGGAAGTTAAAAAGAAAGCCAAAACGGAAAGAAAACCCAGAAGAGAGCTGAAGGACCAAGGGGGAGGAAACAGTGGCAGGACCGTGCACTTACCTCACTCCGACGGAAGGTATCTTCCGTTGGAGGCGGGGTCTTTTCCCCTAACCCTAACCGGCCTGTGCCGCCACTGTTTTCCGACCCCTTGGGACCTGAGGAATGTGAGACCTGAATGAGCCCTAACACATAACCAATTGACATACCTTAACCCAAATTGATAACCCTACCCAAAATACTATCCTAAACACAACCCTGTAACATAACCCCTAATTGGCCTAGCCCTAAACAACCCCAGATTGACTAACCCTAAAAACAACCCCTAAACATAACCCTAATTTGACGGCATGGGAAAACTCAAAGAGAGGGGGTGGGACACATATAATCAAAAATCTTACTGGAAGCAGTATAAAACTAGCCCAAATTGGATGGGGGGATACAGCCGAAAAAAGGCAAAAGTATATAAATAATGCTCCCAGAAGCCCAAATAACTGGTGGAGCCTAAATTCAGGGATGGGAGTGCTAGTCTGCATAAAGGTAAGAAATTGACTATAAGTGGGAGAAAGTTGGAAAGAAAAGGAAGGCTAAAATCAAGCGACAGAAAGGGGAAAGAGTTGGGGGTGCCAATAGAAAAGGGAGGGAGAACTACACAAAAAGGAAAAAGATAAAGAAGACAGACACATGCAAGAGAAAGATGAATCAAAAGCGGAAAAAGAAAGACATGCAAAGACAGACATGCAAGAAAGAAAAAAACAAAACCTAAATAAAGGGCATGCAAGAAGAACAAAGACAACAGAGGAACAAAATTTCTCAAAAATAAAATAACAAAAAGAAAGAAAAGCTTAAAAAAGAGCTAATGGGGACCCAGCCTGAAGAAGGACGAAAAGGTCCGAAACGTCGCGACGGGCCCCATTGAAAATAAGGCATGCAAAAATATTACTAGATAACAAAGGCGAAACGAACCAAAGCATGAACCCAAAAAAGGAAGTTAAAAAGAAAGCCAAAACGGAAAGAAAACCCAGAAGAGAGCTGAAGGACCAAGGGGGAGGAAACAGTGGCAGGACCGTGCACTTACCTCACTCCGACGGAAGGTATCTTCCGTTGGAGGCGGGGTCTTTTCCCCTAACCCTAACCGGCCTGTGCCGCCACTGTTTTCCGACCCCTTGGGACCTGAGGAATGTGAGACCTGAATGAGCCCTAACACATAACCAATTGACATACCTTAACCCAAATTGATAACCCTACCCAAAATACTATCCTAAACACAACCCTGTAACATAACCCCTAATTGGCCTAGCCCTAAACAACCCCAGATTGACTAACCCTAAAAACAACCCCTAAACATAACCCTAATTTGACGGCATGGGAAAACTCAAAGAGAGGGGGTGGGACACATATAATCAAAAATCTTACTGGAAGCAGTATAAAACTAGCCCAAATTGGATGGGGGGATACAGCCGAAAAAAGGCAAAAGTATATAAACCAGAAGCCCAAATAACTGGTGGAGCCTAAATTCAGGGATGGGAGTGCTAGTCTGCATAAAGGTAAGAAATTGACTATAAGTGGGAGAAAGTTGGAAAGAAAAGGAAGGCTAAAATCAAGCGACAGAAAGGGGAAAGAGTTGGGGGTGCCAATAGAAAAGGGAGGGAGAACTACACAAAAAGGAAAAAGATAAAGAAGACAGACACATGCAAGAGAAAGATGAATCAAAAGCGGAAAAAGAAAGACATGCAAAGACAGACATGCAAGAAAGAAAAAAACAAAACCTAAATAAAGGGCATGCAAGAAGAACAAAGACAACAGAGGAACAAAATTTCTCAAAAATAAAATAACAAAAAGAAAGAAAAGCTTAAAAAAGAGCTAATGGGGACCCAGCCTGAAGAAGGACGAAAAGGTCCGAAACGTCGCGACGGGCCCCATTGAAAATAAGGCATGCAAAAATATTACTAGATAACAAAGGCGAAACGAACCAAAGCATGAACCCAAAAAAGGAAGTTAAAAAGAAAGCCAAAACGGAAAGAAAACCCAGAAGAGAGCTGAAGGACCAAGGGGGAGGAAACAGTGGCAGGACCGTGCACTTACCTCACTCCGACGGAAGGTATCTTCCGTTGGAGGCGGGGTCTTTTCCCCTAACCCTAACCGGCCTGTGCCGCCACTGTTTTCCGACCCCTTGGGACCTGAGGAATGTGAGACCTGAATGAGCCCTAACACATAACCAATTGACATACCTTAACCCAAATTGATAACCCTACCCAAAATACTATCCTAAACACAACCCTGTAACATAACCCCTAATTGGCCTAGCCCTAAACAACCCCAGATTGACTAACCCTAAAAACAACCCCTAAACATAACCCTAATTTGACGGCATGGGAAAACTCAAAGAGAGGGGGTGGGACACATATAATCAAAAATCTTACTGGAAGCAGTATAAAACTAGCCCAAATTGGATGGGGGGATACAGCCGAAAAAAGGCAAAAGTATATAAATAATGCTCCCAGAAGCCCAAATAACTGGTGGAGCCTAAATTCAGGGATGGGAGTGCTAGTCTGCATAAAGGTAAGAAATTGACTATAAGTGGGAGAAAGTTGGAAAGAAAAGGAAGGCTAAAATCAAGCGACAGAAAGGGGAAAGAGTTGGGGGTGCCAATAGAAAAGGGAGGGAGAACTACACAAAAAGGAAAAAGATAAAGAAGACAGACACATGCAAGAGAAAGATGAATCAAAAGCGGAAAAAGAAAGACATGCAAAGACAGACATGCAAGAAAGAAAAAAACAAAACCTAAATAAAGGGCATGCAAGAAGAACAAAGACAACAGAGGAACAAAATTTCTCAAAAATAAAATAACAAAAAGAAAGAAAAGCTTAAAAAAGAGCTAATGGGGACCCAGCCTGAAGAAGGACGAAAAGGTCCGAAACGTCGCGACGGGCCCCATTGAAAATAAGGCATGCAAAAATATTACTAGATAACAAAGGCGAAACGAACCAAAGCATGAACCCAAAAAAGGAAGTTAAAAAGAAAGCCAAAACGGAAAGAAAACCCAGAAGAGAGCTGAAGGACCAAGGGGGAGGAAACAGTGGCAGGACCGTGCACTTACCTCACTCCGACGGAAGGTATCTTCCGTTGGAGGCGGGGTCTTTTCCCCTAACCCTAACCGGCCTGTGCCGCCACTGTTTTCCGACCCCTTGGGACCTGAGGAATGTGAGACCTGAATGAGCCCTAACACATAACCAATTGACATACCTTAACCCAAATTGATAACCCTACCCAAAATACTATCCTAAACACAACCCTGTAACATAACCCCTAATTGGCCTAGCCCTAAACAACCCCAGATTGACTAACCCTAAAAACAACCCCTAAACATAACCCTAATTTGACGGCATGGGAAAACTCAAAGAGAGGGGGTGGGACACATATAATCAAAAATCTTACTGGAAGCAGTATAAAACTAGCCCAAATTGGATGGGGGGATACAGCCGAAAAAAGGCAAAAGTATATAAATAATGCTCCCAGAAGCCCAAATAACTGGTGGAGCCTAAATTCAGGGATGGGAGTGCTAGTCTGCATAAAGGTAAGAAATTGACTATAAGTGGGAGAAAGTTGGAAAGAAAAGGAAGGCTAAAATCAAGCGACAGAAAGGGGAAAGAGTTGGGGGTGCCAATAGAAAAGGGAGGGAGAACTACACAAAAAGGAAAAAGATAAAGAAGACAGACACATGCAAGAGAAAGATGAATCAAAAGCGGAAAAAGAAAGACATGCAAAGACAGACATGCAAGAAAGAAAAAAACAAAACCTAAATAAAGGGCATGCAAGAAGAACAAAGACAACAGAGGAACAAAATTTCTCAAAAATAAAATAACAAAAAGAAAGAAAAGCTTAAAAAAGAGCTAATGGGGACCCAGCCTGAAGAAGGACGAAAAGGTCCGAAACGTCGCGACGGGCCCCATTGAAAATAAGGCATGCAAAAATATTACTAGATAACAAAGGCGAAACGAACCAAAGCATGAACCCAAAAAAGGAAGTTAAAAAGAAAGCCAAAACGGAAAGAAAACCCAGAAGAGAGCTGAAGGACCAAGGGGGAGGAAACAGTGGCAGGACCGTGCACTTACCTCACTCCGACGGAAGGTATCTTCCGTTGGAGGCGGGGTCTTTTCCCCTAACCCTAACCGGCCTGTGCCGCCACTGTTTTCCGACCCCTTGGGACCTGAGGAATGTGAGACCTGAATGAGCCCTAACACATAACCAATTGACATACCTTAACCCAAATTGATAACCCTACCCAAAATACTATCCTAAACACAACCCTGTAACATAACCCCTAATTGGCCTAGCCCTAAACAACCCCAGATTGACTAACCCTAAAAACAACCCCTAAACATAACCCTAATTTGACGGCATGGGAAAACTCAAAGAGAGGGGGTGGGACACATATAATCAAAAATCTTACTGGAAGCAGTATAAAACTAGCCCAAATTGGATGGGGGGATACAGCCGAAAAAAGGCAAAAGTATATAAATAATGCTCCCAGAAGCCCAAATAACTGGTGGAGCCTAAATTCAGGGATGGGAGTGCTAGTCTGCATAAAGGTAAGAAATTGACTATAAGTGGGAGAAAGTTGGAAAGAAAAGGAAGGCTAAAATCAAGCGACAGAAAGGGGAAAGAGTTGGGGGTGCCAATAGAAAAGGGAGGGAGAACTACACAAAAAGGAAAAAGATAAAGAAGACAGACACATGCAAGAGAAAGATGAATCAAAAGCGGAAAAAGAAAGACATGCAAAGACAGACATGCAAGAAAGAAAAAAACAAAACCTAAATAAAGGGCATGCAAGAAGAACAAAGACAACAGAGGAACAAAATTTCTCAAAAATAAAATAACAAAAAGAAAGAAAAGCTTAAAAAAGAGCTAATGGGGACCCAGCCTGAAGAAGGACGAAAAGGTCCGAAACGTCGCGACGGGCCCCATTGAAAATAAGGCATGCAAAAATATTACTAGATAACAAAGGCGAAACGAACCAAAGCATGAACCCAAAAAAGGAAGTTAAAAAGAAAGCCAAAACGGAAAGAAAACCCAGAAGAGAGCTGAAGGACCAAGGGGGAGGAAACAGTGGCAGGACCGTGCACTTACCTCACTCCGACGGAAGGTATCTTCCGTTGGAGGCGGGGTCTTTTCCCCTAACCCTAACCGGCCTGTGCCGCCACTGTTTTCCGACCCCTTGGGACCTGAGGAATGTGAGACCTGAATGAGCCCTAACACATAACCAATTGACATACCTTAACCCAAATTGATAACCCTACCCAAAATACTATCCTAAACACAACCCTGTAACATAACCCCTAATTGGCCTAGCCCTAAACAACCCCAGATTGACTAACCCTAAAAACAACCCCTAAACATAACCCTAATTTGACGGCATGGGAAAACTCAAAGAGAGGGGGTGGGACACATATAATCAAAAATCTTACTGGAAGCAGTATAAAACTAGCCCAAATTGGATGGGGGGATACAGCCGAAAAAAGGCAAAAGTATATAAATAATGCTCCCAGAAGCCCAAATAACTGGTGGAGCCTAAATTCAGGGATGGGAGTGCTAGTCTGCATAAAGGTAAGAAATTGACTATAAGTGGGAGAAAGTTGGAAAGAAAAGGAAGGCTAAAATCAAGCGACAGAAAGGGGAAAGAGTTGGGGGTGCCAATAGAAAAGGGAGGGAGAACTACACAAAAAGGAAAAAGATAAAGAAGACAGACACATGCAAGAGAAAGATGAATCAAAAGCGGAAAAAGAAAGACATGCAAAGACAGACATGCAAGAAAGAAAAAAACAAAACCTAAATAAAGGGCATGCAAGAAGAACAAAGACAACAGAGGAACAAAATTTCTCAAAAATAAAATAACAAAAAGAAAGAAAAGCTTAAAAAAGAGCTAATGGGGACCCAGCCTGAAGAAGGACGAAAAGGTCCGAAACGTCGCGACGGGCCCCATTGAAAATAAGGCATGCAAAAATATTACTAGATAACAAAGGCGAAACGAACCAAAGCATGAACCCAAAAAAGGAAGTTAAAAAGAAAGCCAAAACGGAAAGAAAACCCAGAAGAGAGCTGAAGGACCAAGGGGGAGGAAACAGTGGCAGGACCGTGCACTTACCTCACTCCGACGGAAGGTATCTTCCGTTGGAGGCGGGGTCTTTTCCCCTAACCCTAACCGGCCTGTGCCGCCACTGTTTTCCGACCCCTTGGGACCTGAGGAATGTGAGACCTGAATGAGCCCTAACACATAACCAATTGACATACCTTAACCCAAATTGATAACCCTACCCAAAATACTATCCTAAACACAACCCTGTAACATAACCCCTAATTGGCCTAGCCCTAAACAACCCCAGATTGACTAACCCTAAAAACAACCCCTAAACATAACCCTAATTTGACGGCATGGGAAAACTCAAAGAGAGGGGGTGGGACACATATAATCAAAAATCTTACTGGAAGCAGTATAAAACTAGCCCAAATTGGATGGGGGGATACAGCCGAAAAAAGGCAAAAGTATATAAATAATGCTCCCAGAAGCCCAAATAACTGGTGGAGCCTAAATTCAGGGATGGGAGTGCTAGTCTGCATAAAGGTAAGAAATTGACTATAAGTGGGAGAAAGTTGGAAAGAAAAGGAAGGCTAAAATCAAGCGACAGAAAGGGGAAAGAGTTGGGGGTGCCAATAGAAAAGGGAGGGAGAACTACACAAAAAGGAAAAAGATAAAGAAGACAGACACATGCAAGAGAAAGATGAATCAAAAGCGGAAAAAGAAAGACATGCAAAGACAGACATGCAAGAAAGAAAAAAACAAAACCTAAATAAAGGGCATGCAAGAAGAACAAAGACAACAGAGGAACAAAATTTCTCAAAAATAAAATAACAAAAAGAAAGAAAAGCTTAAAAAAGAGCTAATGGGGACCCAGCCTGAAGAAGGACGAAAAGGTCCGAAACGTCGCGACGGGCCCCATTGAAAATAAGGCATGCAAAAATATTACTAGATAACAAAGGCGAAACGAACCAAAGCATGAACCCAAAAAAGGAAGTTAAAAAGAAAGCCAAAACGGAAAGAAAACCCAGAAGAGAGCTGAAGGACCAAGGGGGAGGAAACAGTGGCAGGACCGTGCACTTACCTCACTCCGACGGAAGGTATCTTCCGTTGGAGGCGGGGTCTTTTCCCCTAACCCTAACCGGCCTGTGCCGCCACTGTTTTCCGACCCCTTGGGACCTGAGGAATGTGAGACCTGAATGAGCCCTAACACATAACCAATTGACATACCTTAACCCAAATTGATAACCCTACCCAAAATACTATCCTAAACACAACCCTGTAACATAACCCCTAATTGGCCTAGCCCTAAACAACCCCAGATTGACTAACCCTAAAAACAACCCCTAAACATAACCCTAATTTGACGGCATGGGAAAACTCAAAGAGAGGGGGTGGGACACATATAATCAAAAATCTTACTGGAAGCAGTATAAAACTAGCCCAAATTGGATGGGGGGATACAGCCGAAAAAAGGCAAAAGTATATAAATAATGCTCCCAGAAGCCCAAATAACTGGTGGAGCCTAAATTCAGGGATGGGAGTGCTAGTCTGCATAAAGGTAAGAAATTGACTATAAGTGGGAGAAAGTTGGAAAGAAAAGGAAGGCTAAAATCAAGCGACAGAAAGGGGAAAGAGTTGGGGGTGCCAATAGAAAAGGGAGGGAGAACTACACAAAAAGGAAAAAGATAAAGAAGACAGACACATGCAAGAGAAAGATGAATCAAAAGCGGAAAAAGAAAGACATGCAAAGACAGACATGCAAGAAAGAAAAAAACAAAACCTAAATAAAGGGCATGCAAGAAGAACAAAGACAACAGAGGAACAAAATTTCTCAAAAATAAAATAACAAAAAGAAAGAAAAGCTTAAAAAAGAGCTAATGGGGACCCAGCCTGAAGAAGGACGAAAAGGTCCGAAACGTCGCGACGGGCCCCATTGAAAATAAGGCATGCAAAAATATTACTAGATAACAAAGGCGAAACGAACCAAAGCATGAACCCAAAAAAGGAAGTTAAAAAGAAAGCCAAAACGGAAAGAAAACCCAGAAGAGAGCTGAAGGACCAAGGGGGAGGAAACAGTGGCAGGACCGTGCACTTACCTCACTCCGACGGAAGGTATCTTCCGTTGGAGGCGGGGTCTTTTCCCCTAACCCTAACCGGCCTGTGCCGCCACTGTTTTCCGACCCCTTGGGACCTGAGGAATGTGAGACCTGAATGAGCCCTAACACATAACCAATTGACATACCTTAACCCAAATTGATAACCCTACCCAAAATACTATCCTAAACACAACCCTGTAACATAACCCCTAATTGGCCTAGCCCTAAACAACCCCAGATTGACTAACCCTAAAAACAACCCCTAAACATAACCCTAATTTGACGGCATGGGAAAACTCAAAGAGAGGGGGTGGGACACATATAATCAAAAATCTTACTGGAAGCAGTATAAAACTAGCCCAAATTGGATGGGGGGATACAGCCGAAAAAAGGCAAAAGTATATAAATAATGCTCCCAGAAGCCCAAATAACTGGTGGAGCCTAAATTCAGGGATGGGAGTGCTAGTCTGCATAAAGGTAAGAAATTGACTATAAGTGGGAGAAAGTTGGAAAGAAAAGGAAGGCTAAAATCAAGCGACAGAAAGGGGAAAGAGTTGGGGGTGCCAATAGAAAAGGGAGGGAGAACTACACAAAAAGGAAAAAGATAAAGAAGACAGACACATGCAAGAGAAAGATGAATCAAAAGCGGAAAAAGAAAGACATGCAAAGACAGACATGCAAGAAAGAAAAAAACAAAACCTAAATAAAGGGCATGCAAGAAGAACAAAGACAACAGAGGAACAAAATTTCTCAAAAATAAAATAACAAAAAGAAAGAAAAGCTTAAAAAAGAGCTAATGGGGACCCAGCCTGAAGAAGGACGAAAAGGTCCGAAACGTCGCGACGGGCCCCATTGAAAATAAGGCATGCAAAAATATTACTAGATAACAAAGGCGAAACGAACCAAAGCATGAACCCAAAAAAGGAAGTTAAAAAGAAAGCCAAAACGGAAAGAAAACCCAGAAGAGAGCTGAAGGACCAAGGGGGAGGAAACAGTGGCAGGACCGTGCACTTACCTCACTCCGACGGAAGGTATCTTCCGTTGGAGGCGGGGTCTTTTCCCCTAACCCTAACCGGCCTGTGCCGCCACTGTTTTCCGACCCCTTGGGACCTGAGGAATGTGAGACCTGAATGAGCCCTAACACATAACCAATTGACATACCTTAACCCAAATTGATAACCCTACCCAAAATACTATCCTAAACACAACCCTGTAACATAACCCCTAATTGGCCTAGCCCTAAACAACCCCAGATTGACTAACCCTAAAAACAACCCCTAAACATAACCCTAATTTGACGGCATGGGAAAACTCAAAGAGAGGGGGTGGGACACATATAATCAAAAATCTTACTGGAAGCAGTATAAAACTAGCCCAAATTGGATGGGGGGATACAGCCGAAAAAAGGCAAAAGTATATAAATAATGCTCCCAGAAGCCCAAATAACTGGTGGAGCCTAAATTCAGGGATGGGAGTGCTAGTCTGCATAAAGGTAAGAAATTGACTATAAGTGGGAGAAAGTTGGAAAGAAAAGGAAGGCTAAAATCAAGCGACAGAAAGGGGAAAGAGTTGGGTGGTGCCAATAGAAAAGGGAGGGAGAACTACACAAAAAGGAAAAAGATAAAGAAGACAGACACATGCAAGAGAAAGATGAATCAAAAGCGGAAAAAGAAAGACATGCAAAGACAGACATGCAAGAAAGAAAAAAACAAAACCTAAATAAAGGGCATGCAAGAAGAACAAAGACAACAGAGGAACAAAATTTCTCAAAAATAAAATAACAAAAAGAAAGAAAAGCTTAAAAAAGAGCTAATGGGGACCCAGCCTGAAGAAGGACGAAAAGGTCCGAAACGTCGCGACGGGCCCCATTGAAAATAAGGCATGCAAAAATATTACTAGATAACAAAGGCGAAACGAACCAAAGCATGAACCCAAAAAAGGAAGTTAAAAAGAAAGCCAAAACGGAAAGAAAACCCAGAAGAGAGCTGAAGGACCAAGGGGGAGGAAACAGTGGCAGGACCGTGCACTTACCTCACTCCGACGGAAGGTATCTTCCGTTGGAGGCGGGGTCTTTTCCCCTAACCCTAACCGGCCTGTGCCGCCACTGTTTTCCGACCCCTTGGGACCTGAGGAATGTGAGACCTGAATGAGCCCTAACACATAACCAATTGACATACCTTAACCCAAATTGATAACCCTACCCAAAATACTATCCTAAACACAACCCTGTAACATAACCCCTAATTGGCCTAGCCCTAAACAACCCCAGATTGACTAACCCTAAAAACAACCCCTAAACATAACCCTAATTTGACGGCATGGGAAAACTCAAAGAGAGGGGGTGGGACACATATAATCAAAAATCTTACTGGAAGCAGTATAAAACTAGCCCAAATTGGATGGGGGGATACAGCCGAAAAAAGGCAAAAGTATATAAATAATGCTCCCAGAAGCCCAAATAACTGGTGGAGCCTAAATTCAGGGATGGGAGTGCTAGTCTGCATAAAGGTAAGAAATTGACTATAAGTGGGAGAAAGTTGGAAAGAAAAGGAAGGCTAAAATCAAGCGACAGAAAGGGGAAAGAGTTGGGGGTGCCAATAGAAAAGGGAGGGAGAACTACACAAAAAGGAAAAAGATAAAGAAGACAGACACATGCAAGAGAAAGATGAATCAAAAGCGGAAAAAGAAAGACATGCAAAGACAGACATGCAAGAAAGAAAAAAACAAAACCTAAATAAAGGGCATGCAAGAAGAACAAAGACAACAGAGGAACAAAATTTCTCAAAAATAAAATAACAAAAAGAAAGAAAAGCTTAAAAAAGAGCTAATGGGGACCCAGCCTGAAGAAGGACGAAAAGGTCCGAAACGTCGCGACGGGCCCCATTGAAAATAAGGCATGCAAAAATATTACTAGATAACAAAGGCGAAACGAACCAAAGCATGAACCCAAAAAAGGAAGTTAAAAAGAAAGCCAAAACGGAAAGAAAACCCAGAAGAGAGCTGAAGGACCAAGGGGGAGGAAACAGTGGCAGGACCGTGCACTTACCTCACTCCGACGGAAGGTATCTTCCGTTGGAGGCGGGGTCTTTTCCCCTAACCCTAACCGGCCTGTGCCGCCACTGTTTTCCGACCCCTTGGGACCTGAGGAATGTGAGACCTGAATGAGCCCTAACACATAACCAATTGACATACCTTAACCCAAATTGATAACCCTACCCAAAATACTATCCTAAACACAACCCTGTAACATAACCCCTAATTGGCCTAGCCCTAAACAACCCCAGATTGACTAACCCTAAAAACAACCCCTAAACATAACCCTAATTTGACGGCATGGGAAAACTCAAAGAGAGGGGGTGGGACACATATAATCAAAAATCTTACTGGAAGCAGTATAAAACTAGCCCAAATTGGATGGGGGGATACAGCCGAAAAAAGGCAAAAGTATATAAATAATGCTCCCAGAAGCCCAAATAACTGGTGGAGCCTAAATTCAGGGATGGGAGTGCTAGTCTGCATAAAGGTAAGAAATTGACTATAAGTGGGAGAAAGTTGGAAAGAAAAGGAAGGCTAAAATCAAGCGACAGAAAGGGGAAAGAGTTGGGGGTGCCAATAGAAAAGGGAGGGAGAACTACACAAAAAGGAAAAAGATAAAGAAGACAGACACATGCAAGAGAAAGATGAATCAAAAGCGGAAAAAGAAAGACATGCAAAGACAGACATGCAAGAAAGAAAAAAACAAAACCTAAATAAAGGGCATGCAAGAAGAACAAAGACAACAGAGGAACAAAATTTCTCAAAAATAAAATAACAAAAAGAAAGAAAAGCTTAAAAAAGAGCTAATGGGGACCCAGCCTGAAGAAGGACGAAAAGGTCCGAAACGTCGCGACGGGCCCCATTGAAAATAAGGCATGCAAAAATATTACTAGATAACAAAGGCGAAACGAACCAAAGCATGAACCCAAAAAAGGAAGTTAAAAAGAAAGCCAAAACGGAAAGAAAACCCAGAAGAGAGCTGAAGGACCAAGGGGGAGGAAACAGTGGCAGGACCGTGCACTTACCTCACTCCGACGGAAGGTATCTTCCGTTGGAGGCGGGGTCTTTTCCCCTAACCCTAACCGGCCTGTGCCGCCACTGTTTTCCGACCCCTTGGGACCTGAGGAATGTGAGACCTGAATGAGCCCTAACACATAACCAATTGACATACCTTAACCCAAATTGATAACCCTACCCAAAATACTATCCTAAACACAACCCTGTAACATAACCCCTAATTGGCCTAGCCCTAAACAACCCCAGATTGACTAACCCTAAAAACAACCCCTAAACATAACCCTAATTTGACGGCATGGGAAAACTCAAAGAGAGGGGGTGGGACACATATAATCAAAAATCTTACTGGAAGCAGTATAAAACTAGCCCAAATTGGATGGGGGGATACAGCCGAAAAAAGGCAAAAGTATATAAATAATGCTCCCAGAAGCCCAAATAACTGGTGGAGCCTAAATTCAGGGATGGGAGTGCTAGTCTGCATAAAGGTAAGAAATTGACTATAAGTGGGAGAAAGTTGGAAAGAAAAGGAAGGCTAAAATCAAGCGACAGAAAGGGGAAAGAGTTGGGGGTGCCAATAGAAAAGGGAGGGAGAACTACACAAAAAGGAAAAAGATAAAGAAGACAGACACATGCAAGAGAAAGATGAATCAAAAGCGGAAAAAGAAAGACATGCAAAGACAGACATGCAAGAAAGAAAAAAACAAAACCTAAATAAAGGGCATGCAAGAAGAACAAAGACAACAGAGGAACAAAATTTCTCAAAAATAAAATAACAAAAAGAAAGAAAAGCTTAAAAAAGAGCTAATGGGGACCCAGCCTGAAGAAGGACGAAAAGGTCCGAAACGTCGCGACGGGCCCCATTGAAAATAAGGCATGCAAAAATATTACTAGATAACAAAGGCGAAACGAACCAAAGCATGAACCCAAAAAAGGAAGTTAAAAAGAAAGCCAAAACGGAAAGAAAACCCAGAAGAGAGCTGAAGGACCAAGGGGGAGGAAACAGTGGCAGGACCGTGCACTTACCTCACTCCGACGGAAGGTATCTTCCGTTGGAGGCGGGGTCTTTTCCCCTAACCCTAACCGGCCTGTGCCGCCACTGTTTTCCGACCCCTTGGGACCTGAGGAATGTGAGACCTGAATGAGCCCTAACACATAACCAATTGACATACCTTAACCCAAATTGATAACCCTACCCAAAATACTATCCTAAACACAACCCTGTAACATAACCCCTAATTGGCCTAGCCCTAAACAACCCCAGATTGACTAACCCTAAAAACAACCCCTAAACATAACCCTAATTTGACGGCATGGGAAAACTCAAAGAGAGGGGGTGGGACACATATAATCAAAAATCTTACTGGAAGCAGTATAAAACTAGCCCAAATTGGATGGGGGGATACAGCCGAAAAAAGGCAAAAGTATATAAATAATGCTCCCAGAAGCCCAAATAACTGGTGGAGCCTAAATTCAGGGATGGGAGTGCTAGTCTGCATAAAGGTAAGAAATTGACTATAAGTGGGAGAAAGTTGGAAAGAAAAGGAAGGCTAAAATCAAGCGACAGAAAGGGGAAAGAGTTGGGGGTGCCAATAGAAAAGGGAGGGAGAACTACACAAAAAGGAAAAAGATAAAGAAGACAGACACATGCAAGAGAAAGATGAATCAAAAGCGGAAAAAGAAAGACATGCAAAGACAGACATGCAAGAAAGAAAAAAACAAAACCTAAATAAAGGGCATGCAAGAAGAACAAAGACAACAGAGGAACAAAATTTCTCAAAAATAAAATAACAAAAAGAAAGAAAAGCTTAAAAAAGAGCTAATGGGGACCCAGCCTGAAGAAGGACGAAAAGGTCCGAAACGTCGCGACGGGCCCCATTGAAAATAAGGCATGCAAAAATATTACTAGATAACAAAGGCGAAACGAACCAAAGCATGAACCCAAAAAAGGAAGTTAAAAAGAAAGCCAAAACGGAAAGAAAACCCAGAAGAGAGCTGAAGGACCAAGGGGGAGGAAACAGTGGCAGGACCGTGCACTTACCTCACTCCGACGGAAGGTATCTTCCGTTGGAGGCGGGGTCTTTTCCCCTAACCCTAACCGGCCTGTGCCGCCACTGTTTTCCGACCCCTTGGGACCTGAGGAATGTGAGACCTGAATGAGCCCTAACACATAACCAATTGACATACCTTAACCCAAATTGATAACCCTACCCAAAATACTATCCTAAACACAACCCTGTAACATAACCCCTAATTGGCCTAGCCCTAAACAACCCCAGATTGACTAACCCTAAAAACAACCCCTAAACATAACCCTAATTTGACGGCATGGGAAAACTCAAAGAGAGGGGGTGGGACACATATAATCAAAAATCTTACTGGAAGCAGTATAAAACTAGCCCAAATTGGATGGGGGGATACAGCCGAAAAAAGGCAAAAGTATATAAATAATGCTCCCAGAAGCCCAAATAACTGGTGGAGCCTAAATTCAGGGATGGGAGTGCTAGTCTGCATAAAGGTAAGAAATTGACTATAAGTGGGAGAAAGTTGGAAAGAAAAGGAAGGCTAAAATCAAGCGACAGAAAGGGGAAAGAGTTGGGGGTGCCAATAGAAAAGGGAGGGAGAACTACACAAAAAGGAAAAAGATAAAGAAGACAGACACATGCAAGAGAAAGATGAATCAAAAGCGGAAAAAGAAAGACATGCAAAGACAGACATGCAAGAAAGAAAAAAACAAAACCTAAATAAAGGGCATGCAAGAAGAACAAAGACAACAGAGGAACAAAATTTCTCAAAAATAAAATAACAAAAAGAAAGAAAAGCTTAAAAAAGAGCTAATGGGGACCCAGCCTGAAGAAGGACGAAAAGGTCCGAAACGTCGCGACGGGCCCCATTGAAAATAAGGCATGCAAAAATATTACTAGATAACAAAGGCGAAACGAACCAAAGCATGAACCCAAAAAAGGAAGTTAAAAAGAAAGCCAAAACGGAAAGAAAACCCAGAAGAGAGCTGAAGGACCAAGGGGGAGGAAACAGTGGCAGGACCGTGCACTTACCTCACTCCGACGGAAGGTATCTTCCGTTGGAGGCGGGGTCTTTTCCCCTAACCCTAACCGGCCTGTGCCGCCACTGTTTTCCGACCCCTTGGGACCTGAGGAATGTGAGACCTGAATGAGCCCTAACACATAACCAATTGACATACCTTAACCCAAATTGATAACCCTACCCAAAATACTATCCTAAACACAACCCTGTAACATAACCCCTAATTGGCCTAGCCCTAAACAACCCCAGATTGACTAACCCTAAAAACAACCCCTAAACATAACCCTAATTTGACGGCATGGGAAAACTCAAAGAGAGGGGGTGGGACACATATAATCAAAAATCTTACTGGAAGCAGTATAAAACTAGCCCAAATTGGATGGGGGGATACAGCCGAAAAAAGGCAAAAGTATATAAATAATGCTCCCAGAAGCCCAAATAACTGGTGGAGCCTAAATTCAGGGATGGGAGTGCTAGTCTGCATAAAGGTAAGAAATTGACTATAAGTGGGAGAAAGTTGGAAAGAAAAGGAAGGCTAAAATCAAGCGACAGAAAGGGGAAAGAGTTGGGGGTGCCAATAGAAAAGGGAGGGAGAACTACACAAAAAGGAAAAAGATAAAGAAGACAGACACATGCAAGAGAAAGATGAATCAAAAGCGGAAAAAGAAAGACATGCAAAGACAGACATGCAAGAAAGAAAAAAACAAAACCTAAATAAAGGGCATGCAAGAAGAACAAAGACAACAGAGGAACAAAATTTCTCAAAAATAAAATAACAAAAAGAAAGAAAAGCTTAAAAAAGAGCTAATGGGGACCCAGCCTGAAGAAGGACGAAAAGGTCCGAAACGTCGCGACGGGCCCCATTGAAAATAAGGCATGCAAAAATATTACTAGATAACAAAGGCGAAACGAACCAAAGCATGAACCCAAAAAAGGAAGTTAAAAAGAAAGCCAAAACGGAAAGAAAACCCAGAAGAGAGCTGAAGGACCAAGGGGGAGGAAACAGTGGCAGGACCGTGCACTTACCTCACTCCGACGGAAGGTATCTTCCGTTGGAGGCGGGGTCTTTTCCCCTAACCCTAACCGGCCTGTGCCGCCACTGTTTTCCGACCCCTTGGGACCTGAGGAATGTGAGACCTGAATGAGCCCTAACACATAACCAATTGACATACCTTAACCCAAATTGATAACCCTACCCAAAATACTATCCTAAACACAACCCTGTAACATAACCCCTAATTGGCCTAGCCCTAAACAACCCCAGATTGACTAACCCTAAAAACAACCCCTAAACATAACCCTAATTTGACGGCATGGGAAAACTCAAAGAGAGGGGGTGGGACACATATAATCAAAAATCTTACTGGAAGCAGTATAAAACTAGCCCAAATTGGATGGGGGGATACAGCCGAAAAAAGGCAAAAGTATATAAATAATGCTCCCAGAAGCCCAAATAACTGGTGGAGCCTAAATTCAGGGATGGGAGTGCTAGTCTGCATAAAGGTAAGAAATTGACTATAAGTGGGAGAAAGTTGGAAAGAAAAGGAAGGCTAAAATCAAGCGACAGAAAGGGGAAAGAGTTGGGGGTGCCAATAGAAAAGGGAGGGAGAACTACACAAAAAGGAAAAAGATAAAGAAGACAGACACATGCAAGAGAAAGATGAATCAAAAGCGGAAAAAGAAAGACATGCAAAGACAGACATGCAAGAAAGAAAAAAACAAAACCTAAATAAAGGGCATGCAAGAAGAACAAAGACAACAGAGGAACAAAATTTCTCAAAAATAAAATAACAAAAAGAAAGAAAAGCTTAAAAAAGAGCTAATGGGGACCCAGCCTGAAGAAGGACGAAAAGGTCCGAAACGTCGCGACGGGCCCCATTGAAAATAAGGCATGCAAAAATATTACTAGATAACAAAGGCGAAACGAACCAAAGCATGAACCCAAAAAAGGAAGTTAAAAAGAAAGCCAAAACGGAAAGAAAACCCAGAAGAGAGCTGAAGGACCAAGGGGGAGGAAACAGTGGCAGGACCGTGCACTTACCTCACTCCGACGGAAGGTATCTTCCGTTGGAGGCGGGGTCTTTTCCCCTAACCCTAACCGGCCTGTGCCGCCACTGTTTTCCGACCCCTTGGGACCTGAGGAATGTGAGACCTGAATGAGCCCTAACACATAACCAATTGACATACCTTAACCCAAATTGATAACCCTACCCAAAATACTATCCTAAACACAACCCTGTAACATAACCCCTAATTGGCCTAGCCCTAAACAACCCCAGATTGACTAACCCTAAAAACAACCCCTAAACATAACCCTAATTTGACGGCATGGGAAAACTCAAAGAGAGGGGGTGGGACACATATAATCAAAAATCTTACTGGAAGCAGTATAAAACTAGCCCAAATTGGATGGGGGGATACAGCCGAAAAAAGGCAAAAGTATATAAATAATGCTCCCAGAAGCCCAAATAACTGGTGGAGCCTAAATTCAGGGATGGGAGTGCTAGTCTGCATAAAGGTAAGAAATTGACTATAAGTGGGAGAAAGTTGGAAAGAAAAGGAAGGCTAAAATCAAGCGACAGAAAGGGGAAAGAGTTGGGGGTGCCAATAGAAAAGGGAGGGAGAACTACACAAAAAGGAAAAAGATAAAGAAGACAGACACATGCAAGAGAAAGATGAATCAAAAGCGGAAAAAGAAAGACATGCAAAGACAGACATGCAAGAAAGAAAAAAACAAAACCTAAATAAAGGGCATGCAAGAAGAACAAAGACAACAGAGGAACAAAATTTCTCAAAAATAAAATAACAAAAAGAAAGAAAAGCTTAAAAAAGAGCTAATGGGGACCCAGCCTGAAGAAGGACGAAAAGGTCCGAAACGTCGCGACGGGCCCCATTGAAAATAAGGCATGCAAAAATATTACTAGATAACAAAGGCGAAACGAACCAAAGCATGAACCCAAAAAAGGAAGTTAAAAAGAAAGCCAAAACGGAAAGAAAACCCAGAAGAGAGCTGAAGGACCAAGGGGGAGGAAACAGTGGCAGGACCGTGCACTTACCTCACTCCGACGGAAGGTATCTTCCGTTGGAGGCGGGGTCTTTTCCCCTAACCCTAACCGGCCTGTGCCGCCACTGTTTTCCGACCCCTTGGGACCTGAGGAATGTGAGACCTGAATGAGCCCTAACACATAACCAATTGACATACCTTAACCCAAATTGATAACCCTACCCAAAATACTATCCTAAACACAACCCTGTAACATAACCCCTAATTGGCCTAGCCCTAAACAACCCCAGATTGACTAACCCTAAAAACAACCCCTAAACATAACCCTAATTTGACGGCATGGGAAAACTCAAAGAGAGGGGGTGGGACACATATAATCAAAAATCTTACTGGAAGCAGTATAAAACTAGCCCAAATTGGATGGGGGGATACAGCCGAAAAAAGGCAAAAGTATATAAATAATGCTCCCAGAAGCCCAAATAACTGGTGGAGCCTAAATTCAGGGATGGGAGTGCTAGTCTGCATAAAGGTAAGAAATTGACTATAAGTGGGAGAAAGTTGGAAAGAAAAGGAAGGCTAAAATCAAGCGACAGAAAGGGGAAAGAGTTGGGGGTGCCAATAGAAAAGGGAGGGAGAACTACACAAAAAGGAAAAAGATAAAGAAGACAGACACATGCAAGAGAAAGATGAATCAAAAGCGGAAAAAGAAAGACATGCAAAGACAGACATGCAAGAAAGAAAAAAACAAAACCTAAATAAAGGGCATGCAAGAAGAACAAAGACAACAGAGGAACAAAATTTCTCAAAAATAAAATAACAAAAAGAAAGAAAAGCTTAAAAAAGAGCTAATGGGGACCCAGCCTGAAGAAGGACGAAAAGGTCCGAAACGTCGCGACGGGCCCCATTGAAAATAAGGCATGCAAAAATATTACTAGATAACAAAGGCGAAACGAACCAAAGCATGAACCCAAAAAAGGAAGTTAAAAAGAAAGCCAAAACGGAAAGAAAACCCAGAAGAGAGCTGAAGGACCAAGGGGGAGGAAACAGTGGCAGGACCGTGCACTTACCTCACTCCGACGGAAGGTATCTTCCGTTGGAGGCGGGGTCTTTTCCCCTAACCCTAACCGGCCTGTGCCGCCACTGTTTTCCGACCCCTTGGGACCTGAGGAATGTGAGACCTGAATGAGCCCTAACACATAACCAATTGACATACCTTAACCCAAATTGATAACCCTACCCAAAATACTATCCTAAACACAACCCTGTAACATAACCCCTAATTGGCCTAGCCCTAAACAACCCCAGATTGACTAACCCTAAAAACAACCCCTAAACATAACCCTAATTTGACGGCATGGGAAAACTCAAAGAGAGGGGGTGGGACACATATAATCAAAAATCTTACTGGAAGCAGTATAAAACTAGCCCAAATTGGATGGGGGGATACAGCCGAAAAAAGGCAAAAGTATATAAATAATGCTCCCAGAAGCCCAAATAACTGGTGGAGCCTAAATTCAGGGATGGGAGTGCTAGTCTGCATAAAGGTAAGAAATTGACTATAAGTGGGAGAAAGTTGGAAAGAAAAGGAAGGCTAAAATCAAGCGACAGAAAGGGGAAAGAGTTGGGGGTGCCAATAGAAAAGGGAGGGAGAACTACACAAAAAGGAAAAAGATAAAGAAGACAGACACATGCAAGAGAAAGATGAATCAAAAGCGGAAAAAGAAAGACATGCAAAGACAGACATGCAAGAAAGAAAAAAACAAAACCTAAATAAAGGGCATGCAAGAAGAACAAAGACAACAGAGGAACAAAATTTCTCAAAAATAAAATAACAAAAAGAAAGAAAAGCTTAAAAAAGAGCTAATGGGGACCCAGCCTGAAGAAGGACGAAAAGGTCCGAAACGTCGCGACGGGCCCCATTGAAAATAAGGCATGCAAAAATATTACTAGATAACAAAGGCGAAACGAACCAAAGCATGAACCCAAAAAAGGAAGTTAAAAAGAAAGCCAAAACGGAAAGAAAACCCAGAAGAGAGCTGAAGGACCAAGGGGGAGGAAACAGTGGCAGGACCGTGCACTTACCTCACTCCGACGGAAGGTATCTTCCGTTGGAGGCGGGGTCTTTTCCCCTAACCCTAACCGGCCTGTGCCGCCACTGTTTTCCGACCCCTTGGGACCTGAGGAATGTGAGACCTGAATGAGCCCTAACACATAACCAATTGACATACCTTAACCCAAATTGATAACCCTACCCAAAATACTATCCTAAACACAACCCTGTAACATAACCCCTAATTGGCCTAGCCCTAAACAACCCCAGATTGACTAACCCTAAAAACAACCCCTAAACATAACCCTAATTTGACGGCATGGGAAAACTCAAAGAGAGGGGGTGGGACACATATAATCAAAAATCTTACTGGAAGCAGTATAAAACTAGCCCAAATTGGATGGGGGGATACAGCCGAAAAAAGGCAAAAGTATATAAATAATGCTCCCAGAAGCCCAAATAACTGGTGGAGCCTAAATTCAGGGATGGGAGTGCTAGTCTGCATAAAGGTAAGAAATTGACTATAAGTGGGAGAAAGTTGGAAAGAAAAGGAAGGCTAAAATCAAGCGACAGAAAGGGGAAAGAGTTGGGGGTGCCAATAGAAAAGGGAGGGAGAACTACACAAAAAGGAAAAAGATAAAGAAGACAGACACATGCAAGAGAAAGATGAATCAAAAGCGGAAAAAGAAAGACATGCAAAGACAGACATGCAAGAAAGAAAAAAACAAAACCTAAATAAAGGGCATGCAAGAAGAACAAAGACAACAGAGGAACAAAATTTCTCAAAAATAAAATAACAAAAAGAAAGAAAAGCTTAAAAAAGAGCTAATGGGGACCCAGCCTGAAGAAGGACGAAAAGGTCCGAAACGTCGCGACGGGCCCCATTGAAAATAAGGCATGCAAAAATATTACTAGATAACAAAGGCGAAACGAACCAAAGCATGAACCCAAAAAAGGAAGTTAAAAAGAAAGCCAAAACGGAAAGAAAACCCAGAAGAGAGCTGAAGGACCAAGGGGGAGGAAACAGTGGCAGGACCGTGCACTTACCTCACTCCGACGGAAGGTATCTTCCGTTGGAGGCGGGGTCTTTTCCCCTAACCCTAACCGGCCTGTGCCGCCACTGTTTTCCGACCCCTTGGGACCTGAGGAATGTGAGACCTGAATGAGCCCTAACACATAACCAATTGACATACCTTAACCCAAATTGATAACCCTACCCAAAATACTATCCTAAACACAACCCTGTAACATAACCCCTAATTGGCCTAGCCCTAAACAACCCCAGATTGACTAACCCTAAAAACAACCCCTAAACATAACCCTAATTTGACGGCATGGGAAAACTCAAAGAGAGGGGGTGGGACACATATAATCAAAAATCTTACTGGAAGCAGTATAAAACTAGCCCAAATTGGATGGGGGGATACAGCCGAAAAAAGGCAAAAGTATATAAATAATGCTCCCAGAAGCCCAAATAACTGGTGGAGCCTAAATTCAGGGATGGGAGTGCTAGTCTGCATAAAGGTAAGAAATTGACTATAAGTGGGAGAAAGTTGGAAAGAAAAGGAAGGCTAAAATCAAGCGACAGAAAGGGGAAAGAGTTGGGGGTGCCAATAGAAAAGGGAGGGAGAACTACACAAAAAGGAAAAAGATAAAGAAGACAGACACATGCAAGAGAAAGATGAATCAAAAGCGGAAAAAGAAAGACATGCAAAGACAGACATGCAAGAAAGAAAAAAACAAAACCTAAATAAAGGGCATGCAAGAAGAACAAAGACAACAGAGGAACAAAATTTCTCAAAAATAAAATAACAAAAAGAAAGAAAAGCTTAAAAAAGAGCTAATGGGGACCCAGCCTGAAGAAGGACGAAAAGGTCCGAAACGTCGCGACGGGCCCCATTGAAAATAAGGCATGCAAAAATATTACTAGATAACAAAGGCGAAACGAACCAAAGCATGAACCCAAAAAAGGAAGTTAAAAAGAAAGCCAAAACGGAAAGAAAACCCAGAAGAGAGCTGAAGGACCAAGGGGGAGGAAACAGTGGCAGGACCGTGCACTTACCTCACTCCGACGGAAGGTATCTTCCGTTGGAGGCGGGGTCTTTTCCCCTAACCCTAACCGGCCTGTGCCGCCACTGTTTTCCGACCCCTTGGGACCTGAGGAATGTGAGACCTGAATGAGCCCTAACACATAACCAATTGACATACCTTAACCCAAATTGATAACCCTACCCAAAATACTATCCTAAACACAACCCTGTAACATAACCCCTAATTGGCCTAGCCCTAAACAACCCCAGATTGACTAACCCTAAAAACAACCCCTAAACATAACCCTAATTTGACGGCATGGGAAAACTCAAAGAGAGGGGGTGGGACACATATAATCAAAAATCTTACTGGAAGCAGTATAAAACTAGCCCAAATTGGATGGGGGGATACAGCCGAAAAAAGGCAAAAGTATATAAATAATGCTCCCAGAAGCCCAAATAACTGGTGGAGCCTAAATTCAGGGATGGGAGTGCTAGTCTGCATAAAGGTAAGAAATTGACTATAAGTGGGAGAAAGTTGGAAAGAAAAGGAAGGCTAAAATCAAGCGACAGAAAGGGGAAAGAGTTGGGGGTGCCAATAGAAAAGGGAGGGAGAACTACACAAAAAGGAAAAAGATAAAGAAGACAGACACATGCAAGAGAAAGATGAATCAAAAGCGGAAAAAGAAAGACATGCAAAGACAGACATGCAAGAAAGAAAAAAACAAAACCTAAATAAAGGGCATGCAAGAAGAACAAAGACAACAGAGGAACAAAATTTCTCAAAAATAAAATAACAAAAAGAAAGAAAAGCTTAAAAAAGAGCTAATGGGGACCCAGCCTGAAGAAGGACGAAAAGGTCCGAAACGTCGCGACGGGCCCCATTGAAAATAAGGCATGCAAAAATATTACTAGATAACAAAGGCGAAACGAACCAAAGCATGAACCCAAAAAAGGAAGTTAAAAAGAAAGCCAAAACGGAAAGAAAACCCAGAAGAGAGCTGAAGGACCAAGGGGGAGGAAACAGTGGCAGGACCGTGCACTTACCTCACTCCGACGGAAGGTATCTTCCGTTGGAGGCGGGGTCTTTTCCCCTAACCCTAACCGGCCTGTGCCGCCACTGTTTTCCGACCCCTTGGGACCTGAGGAATGTGAGACCTGAATGAGCCCTAACACATAACCAATTGACATACCTTAACCCAAATTGATAACCCTACCCAAAATACTATCCTAAACACAACCCTGTAACATAACCCCTAATTGGCCTAGCCCTAAACAACCCCAGATTGACTAACCCTAAAAACAACCCCTAAACATAACCCTAATTTGACGGCATGGGAAAACTCAAAGAGAGGGGGTGGGACACATATAATCAAAAATCTTACTGGAAGCAGTATAAAACTAGCCCAAATTGGATGGGGGGATACAGCCGAAAAAAGGCAAAAGTATATAAATAATGCTCCCAGAAGCCCAAATAACTGGTGGAGCCTAAATTCAGGGATGGGAGTGCTAGTCTGCATAAAGGTAAGAAATTGACTATAAGTGGGAGAAAGTTGGAAAGAAAAGGAAGGCTAAAATCAAGCGACAGAAAGGGGAAAGAGTTGGGGGTGCCAATAGAAAAGGGAGGGAGAACTACACAAAAAGGAAAAAGATAAAGAAGACAGACACATGCAAGAGAAAGATGAATCAAAAGCGGAAAAAGAAAGACATGCAAAGACAGACATGCAAGAAAGAAAAAAACAAAACCTAAATAAAGGGCATGCAAGAAGAACAAAGACAACAGAGGAACAAAATTTCTCAAAAATAAAATAACAAAAAGAAAGAAAAGCTTAAAAAAGAGCTAATGGGGACCCAGCCTGAAGAAGGACGAAAAGGTCCGAAACGTCGCGACGGGCCCCATTGAAAATAAGGCATGCAAAAATATTACTAGATAACAAAGGCGAAACGAACCAAAGCATGAACCCAAAAAAGGAAGTTAAAAAGAAAGCCAAAACGGAAAGAAAACCCAGAAGAGAGCTGAAGGACCAAGGGGGAGGAAACAGTGGCAGGACCGTGCACTTACCTCACTCCGACGGAAGGTATCTTCCGTTGGAGGCGGGGTCTTTTCCCCTAACCCTAACCGGCCTGTGCCGCCACTGTTTTCCGACCCCTTGGGACCTGAGGAATGTGAGACCTGAATGAGCCCTAACACATAACCAATTGACATACCTTAACCCAAATTGATAACCCTACCCAAAATACTATCCTAAACACAACCCTGTAACATAACCCCTAATTGGCCTAGCCCTAAACAACCCAGATTGACTAACCCTAAAAACAACCCCTAAACATAACCCTAATTTGACGGCATGGGAAAACTCAAAGAGAGGGGGTGGGACACATATAATCAAAAATCTTACTGGAAGCAGTATAAAACTAGCCCAAATTGGATGGGGGGATACAGCCGAAAAAAGGCAAAAGTATATAAATAATGCTCCCAGAAGCCCAAATAACTGGTGGAGCCTAAATTCAGGGATGGGAGTGCTAGTCTGCATAAAGGTAAGAAATTGACTATAAGTGGGAGAAAGTTGGAAAGAAAAGGAAGGCTAAAATCAAGCGACAGAAAGGGGAAAGAGTTGGGGGTGCCAATAGAAAAGGGAGGGAGAACTACACAAAAAGGAAAAAGATAAAGAAGACAGACACATGCAAGAGAAAGATGAATCAAAAGCGGAAAAAGAAAGACATGCAAAGACAGACATGCAAGAAAGAAAAAAACAAACCTAAATAAAGGGCATGCAAGAAGAACAAAGACAACAGAGGAACAAATTTCTCAAAAATAAAATAACAAAAAGAAAGAAAAGCTTAAAAAAGAGCTAATGGGGACCCAGCCTGAAGAAGGACGAAAAGGTCCGAAACGTCGCGACGGGCCCCATTGAAAATAAGGCATGCAAAAATATTACTAGATAACAAAGGCGAAACGAACCAAAGCATGAACCCAAAAAAGGAAGTTAAAAAGAAAGCCAAAACGGAAAGAAAACCCAGAAGAGAGCTGAAGGACCAAGGGGGAGGAAACAGTGGCAGGACCGTGCACTTACCTCACTCCGACGGAAGGTATCTTCCGTTGGAGGCGGGGTCTTTTCCCCTAACCCTAACCCGGCCTGTCCGCCACTGTTTTCGACCCTTGGACCTGAATGTGACCTAACATACCCTACACCTAACCCAATCAACCTACCCCAAAATACATACCTAACACAACCTGTAACCTACCCCAAATTCCTAGCCCTAAACAACCCAGATGCCTAACACCCTAA
Source organism: Hippichthys cyanospilos (assembly GCF_059441005.1). Classification (NCBI taxonomy): domain Eukaryota; kingdom Metazoa; phylum Chordata; class Actinopteri; order Syngnathiformes; family Syngnathidae; genus Hippichthys; species Hippichthys cyanospilos. Next base: position 39,941 of record NW_028283467.1, read on the forward strand.
ACAACCCCTAGCCCTAAACCCCCAAATGACTACCCTTAAACAACCCCTAAACATAACCCTAATTTGACTCAAGGGACACATGATAATCAAAAATCTTACTGGAAGCAGTATAAAACTAGCCCAAATTGGAGGGGGATACAGCCGAAAAAAGGCAAAAGTATATAAATAATGCTCCCAGAAGCCCAAATAACTGGTGGAGCCTAAATTCAGGGATGGAGTGCTAGTCTGCATAAAGGTAAGAAATTGACTATAAGTGGGGAGAAAGTTGGAAAGAAAAGGAAGGCTAAAATCAAGCGACAGAAAGGGGAAAGAGTTGGGGGTGCCAATAGAAAAGGGAGGGAGAACTACACAAAAAGGAAAAAGATAAAGAAGACAGACACATGCAAGAGAAAGATGAATCAAAAGCGGAAAAAGAAAGACATGCAAAGACAGACATGCAAGAAAGAAAAAAACAAAACCTAAATAAAGGGCATGCAAGAAGAACAAAGACAACAGAGGAACAAAATTTCTCAAAAATAAAATAACAAAAAGAAAGAAAAGCTTAAAAAAGAGCTAATGGGGACCCAGCCTGAAGAAGGACGAAAAGGTCCGAAACGTCGCGACGGGCCCCATTGAAAATAAGGCATGCAAAAATATTACTAGATAACAAAGGCGAAACGAACCAAAGCATGAACCCAAAAAAGGAAGTTAAAAAGAAAGCCAAAACGGAAAGAAAACCAGAAGAGAGCTGAAGGACCAAGGGGGAGGAAACAGTGGCAGGACCGTGCACTTACCTCACTCCGACGGAAGGTATCTTCCGTTGGAGGCGGGGTCTTTTCCCCTAACCCTAACCGGCCTGTGCCGCCACTGTTTTCCGACCCCTTGGGACTGAGGAATGTGAGACCTGAATGAGCCCTAACACATAACCAATTGACATACCTTAACCCAAATTGATAACCCTACCCAAAATACTATCCTAAACACAACCCTGTAACATAACCCCTAATTGGCCTAGCCCTAAACAACCCCAGATTGACTAACCCTAAAAACAACCCCTAAACATAACCCTAATTTGACGGCATGGGAAAACTCAAAGAGAGGGGGTGGGACACATATAATCAAAAATCTTACTGGAAGCAGTATAAAAACTAGCCCAAATTGGATGGGGGGATACAGCCGAAAAAAGGCAAAAGTATATAAATAATGCTCCCAGAAGCCCAAATAACTGGTGGAGCCTAAATTCAGGGATGGGAGTGCTAGTCTGCATAAAGGTAAGAAATTGACTATAAGTGGGAGAAAGTTGGAAAGAAAAGGAAGGCTAAAATCAAGCGACAGAAAGGGGAAAGAGTTGGGGGTGCCAATAGAAAAGGGAGGGAGAACTACACAAAAAGGAAAAAGATAAAGAAGACAGACACATGCAAGAGAAAGATGAATCAAAAGCGGAAAAAGAAAGACATGCAAAGACAGACATGCAAGAAAGAAAAAAACAAAACCTAAATAAAGGGCATGCAAGAAGAACAAAGACAACAGAGGAACAAAATTTCTCAAAAATAAAATAACAAAAAGAAAGAAAAGCTTAAAAAAGAGCTAATGGGGACCCAGCCTGAAGAAGGACGAAAAGGTCCGAAACGTCGCGACGGGCCCCATTGAAAATAAGGCATGCAAAAATATTACTAGATAACAAAGGCGAAACGAACCAAAGCATGAACCAAAAAAGGAAGTTAAAAAGAAAGCCAAAACGGAAAGAAACCCAGAAGAGAGCTGAAGGACCAAGGGGGAGGAAACAGTGGCAGGACCGTGCACTTACCTCACTCCGACGGAAGGTATCTC
>NW_028283468.1:0-41508 GCF_059441005.1 Hippichthys cyanospilos
TATAAATCATAAACTAAGCATTTTTCAGCTGAAATAATGAATGTAGTCCTCTTAATTCTTGCTTCTAAAGCATACGCAAGCAGAAATTTCAATGTACAATGATGTTTTTAAAAAAACAGTCAAAATGTGCTCCACTCGGGCTGAAAACGCTGTTGGGGACATTTCATTAATGTTGACTATAAATCAAAAACTAAGCATTTTTCAGCTGAAATAATGAATGTAGTCCTCTTAATTCTTGCTTCTAAAGCATACGCAAGCAGAAATTTCAATGTACAATGATGTTTTTAAAAAAACAGTCAAAATGTGCTCCACTCGGGCTGAAAACGCTTGTTTGGGACATTACATTAATGGTGACTATAAATCATAAACTAAGCATTTTTCAGCTGAAATAATGAATGTAGTCCTCTTAATTCTTGCTTCTAAAGCATACGCAAGCAGAAATTTCAATGTACAATGATGTTTTTAAAAAAACAGTCAAAATGTGCTCCACTCGGGCTGAAAACGCTGTTGGGGACATTTCATTAATGTTGACTATAAATCAAAAACTAAGCATTTTTCAGCTGAAATAATGAATGTAGTCCTCTTAATTCTTGCTTCTAAAGCATACGCAAGCAGAAATTTCAATGTACAATGATGTTTTTAAAAAAACAGTCAAAATGTGCTCCACTCGGGCTGAAAACGCTTGTTGGGGACATTACATTAATGTTGACTATAAATCATAAACTAAGCATTTTTCAGCTGAAATAATGAATGTAGTCCTCTTAATTCTTGCTTCTAAAGCATACGCAAGCAGAAATTTCAATGTACAATGATGTTTTTAAAAAAAACAGTCAAAATGTGCTCCACTCGGGCTGAAAACGCTTGTTGGGGACATTACATTAATGTTGACTATAAATCATAAACTAAGCATTTTTCAGCTGAAATAATGAATGTAGTCCTCTTAATTCTTGCTTCTAAAGCATACGCAAGCAGAAATTTCAATGTACAATGATGTTTTTAAAAAAAACAGTCAAAATGTGCTCCACTCGGGCTGAAAACGCTGTTGGGGACATTTCATTAATGTTGACTATAAATCAAAAACTAAGCATTTTTCAGCTGAAATAATGAATGTAGTCCTCTTAATTCTTGCTTCTAAAGCATACGCAAGCAGAAATTTCAATGTACAATGATGTTTTTAAAAAAACAGTCAAAATGTGCTCCACTCGGGCTGAAAACGCTTGTTTGGAACATTTCATTAATGTTGACTATAAATCATAAACTAAGCATTTTTCAGCTGAAATAATGAATGTAGTCCTCTTAATTCTTGCTTCTAAAGCATACGCAAGCAGAAATTTCAATGTACAATGATGTTTTTAAAAAAACAGTCAAAATGTGCTCCACTCGGGCTGAAAACGCTGTTGGGGACATTTCATTAATGTTGACTATAAATCAAAAACTAAGCATTTTTCAGCTGAAATAATGAATGTAGTCCTCTTAATTCTTCCTTCTAAAGCATACGCAAGCAGAAATTTCAATGTACAATGATGTTTTTAAAAAAACAGTCAAAATGTGCTCCACTCGGGCTGAAAACGCTGTTGGGGACATTTCATTAGTGTTGACTATAAATCAAAAACTAAGCATTTTTCAGCTGAAATAATGAATGTAGTCCTCTTAATTCTTGCTTCTAAAGCATACGCAAGCAGAAATTTCAATGTACAATGATGTTTTTAAAAAAACAGTCAAAATGTGCTCCACTCGGGCTGAAAACGCTTGTTTGGAACATTTCATTAATGTTGACTATAAATCATAAACTAAGCATTTTTCAGCTGAAATAATGAATGTAGTCCTCTTAATTCTTGCTTCTAAAGCATACGCAAGCAGAAATTTCAATGTACAATGATGTTTTTAAAAAAACAGTCAAAATGTGCTCCACTCGGGCTGAAAACGCTGTTGGGGACATTTTATTAATGTTGACTATAAATCAAAAACTAAGCATTTTTCAGCTGAAATAATGAATGTAGTCCTCTTAATTCTTGCTTCTAAAGCATACGCAAGCAGAAATTTCAATGTACAATGATGTTTTTAAAAAAACAGTCAAAATGTGCTCCACTCGGGCTGAAAACGCTTGTTTGGAACATTTCATTAATGTTGACTATAAATCATAAACTAAGCATTTTTCAGCTGAAATAATGAATGTAGTCCTCTTAATTCTTGCTTCTAAAGCATACGCAAGCAGAAATTTCAATGCACAATGATGTTTTTAAAAAAACAGTCAAAATGTGCTCCACTCGGGCTGAAAACGCTTGTTTGGAACATTTCATTAATGTTGACTATAAATCATAAACTAAGCATTTTTCAGCTGAAATAATGAATGTAGTCCTCTTAATTCTTGCTTCTAAAGCATACGCAAGCAGAAATTTCAATGCACAATGATGTTTTTAAAAAAACAGTCAAAATGTGCTCCACTCGGGCTGAAAACGCTGTTGGGGACATTTCATTAATGTTGACTATAAATCAAAAACTAAGCATTTTTCAGCTGAAATAATGAATGTAGTCCTCTTAATTCTTGCTTCTAAAGCATACACAAGCAGAAATTTCAATGTACAATGATGTTTTTAAAAAAACAGTCAAAATGTGCTCCACTCGGGCTGAAAACGCTTGTTTGGGACATTACATTAATGGTGACTATAAATCATAAACTAAGCATTTTTCAGCTGAAATAATGAATGTAGTCCTCTTAATTCTTGCTTCTAAAGCATACGCAAGCAGAAATTTCAATGCACAATGATGTGTTTAAAAAAACAGTCAAAATGTGCTCCACTCGGGCTGAAAACGCTGTTGGGGACATTTCATTAATGTTGACTATAAATCAAAAACTAAGCATTTTTCAGCTGAAATAATGAATGTAGTCCTCTTAATTCTTGCTTCTAAAGCATACGCAAGCAGAAATTTCAATGTACAATGATGTTTTTAAAAAAACAGTCAAAATGTGCTCCACTCGGGCTGAAAACGCTTGTTTGGGACATTACATTAATGGTGACTATAAATCATAAACTAAGCATTTTTCAGCTGAAATAATGAATGTAGTCCTCTTAATTCTTGCTTCTAAAGCATACGCAAACAGAAATTTCAATGTACAATGATGTTTTTAAAAAAACGGTCAAAATGTGCTCCACTCGGGCTGAAAACGCTTGTTTGGAACATTTCATTAATGTTGACTATAAATCATAAACTAAGCATTTTTCAGCTGAAATAATGAATGTAGTCCTCTTAATTCTTGCTTCTAAAGCATACGCAAGCAGAAATTTCAATGTACAATGATGTTTTTAAAAAAACAGTCAAAATGTGCTCCACTCGGGCTGAAAACGCTGTTGGGGACATTTCATTAATGTTGACTATAAATCAAAAACTAAGCATTTTTCAGCTGAAATAATGAATGTAGTCCTCTTAATTCTTGCTTCTAAAGCATACGCAAGCAGAAATTTCAATGTACAATGATGTTTTTAAAAAAACAGTCAAAATGTGCTCCACTCGGGCTGAAAACGCTTGTTTGGAACATTTCATTAATGTTGACTATAAATCATAAACTAAGCATTTTTCAGCTGAAATAATGAATGTAGTCCTCTTAATTCTTGCTTCTAAAGCATACGCAAGCAGAAATTTCAATGTACAATGATGTTTTTAAAAAAACAGTCAAAATGTGCTCCACTCGGGCTGAAAACGCTGTTGGGGACATTTCATTAATGTTGACTATAAATCAAAAACTAAGCATTTTTCAGCTGAAATAATGAATGTAGTCCTCTTAATTCTTGCTTCTAAAGCATACGCAAGCAGAAATTTCAATGTACAATGATGTTTTTAAAAAAACAGTCAAAATGTGCTCCACTCGGGCTGAAAACGCTTGTTTGGGACATTACATTAATGGTGACTATAAATCATAAACTAAGCATTTTTCAGCTGAAATAATGAATGTAGTCCTCTTAATTCTTGCTTCTAAAGCATACGCAAGCAGAAATTTCAATGCACAATGATGTTTTTAAAAAAACAGTCAAAATGTGCTCCACTCGGGCTGAAAACGCTGTTGGGGACATTTCATTAATGTTGACTATAAATCAAAAACTAAGCATTTTTCAGCTGAAATAATGAATGTAGTCCTATTAATTCTTGCTTCTAAAGCATACGCAAGCAGAAATTTCAATGTACAATGATGTTTTTAAAAAAAACAGTCAAAATGTGCTCCACTCGGGCTGAAAACGCTTGTTGGGGACATTACATTAATGTTGACTATAAATCATAAACTAAGCATTTTTCAGCTGAAATAATGAATGTAGTCCTCTTAATTCTTGCTTCTAAAGCATACGCAAGCAGAAATTTCAATGTACAATGATGTTTTTAAAAAAAACAGTCAAAATGTGCTCCACTCGGGCTGAAAACGCTGTTGGGGACATTTCATTAATGTTGACTATAAATCAAAAACTAAGCATTTTTCAGCTGAAATAATGAATGTAGTCCTCTTAATTCTTGCTTCTAAAGCATACGCAAGCAGAAATTTCAATGTACAATGATGTTTTTAAAAAAACAGTCAAAATGTGCTCCACTCGGGCTGAAAACGCTTGTTTGGAACATTTCATTAATGTTGACTATAAATCATAAACTAAGCATTTTTCAGCTGAAATAATGAATGTAGTCCTCTTAATTCTTGCTTCTAAAGCATACGCAAGCAGAAATTTCAATGTACAATGATGTTTTTAAAAAAACAGTCAAAATGTGCTCCACTCGGGCTGAAAACGCTGTTGGGGACATTTCATTAATGTTGACTATAAATCAAAAACTAAGCATTTTTCAGCTGAAATAATGAATGTAGTCCTCTTAATTCTTCCTTCTAAAGCATACGCAAGCAGAAATTTCAATGTACAATGATGTTTTTAAAAAAACAGTCAAAATGTGCTCCACTCGGGCTGAAAACGCTGTTGGGGACATTTCATTAGTGTTGACTATAAATCAAAAACTAAGCATTTTTCAGCTGAAATAATGAATGTAGTCCTCTTAATTCTTGCTTCTAAAGCATACGCAAGCAGAAATTTCAATGTACAATGATGTTTTTAAAAAAACAGTCAAAATGTGCTCCACTCGGGCTGAAAACGCTTGTTTGGAACATTTCATTAATGTTGACTATAAATCATAAACTAAGCATTTTTCAGCTGAAATAATGAATGTAGTCCTCTTAATTCTTGCTTCTAAAGCATACGCAAGCAGAAATTTCAATGTACAATGATGTTTTTAAAAAAACAGTCAAAATGTGCTCCACTCGGGCTGAAAACGCTGTTGGGGACATTTTATTAATGTTGACTATAAATCAAAAACTAAGCATTTTTCAGCTGAAATAATGAATGTAGTCCTCTTAATTCTTGCTTCTAAAGCATACGCAAGCAGAAATTTCAATGTACAATGATGTTTTTAAAAAAACAGTCAAAATGTGCTCCACTCGGGCTGAAAACGCTTGTTTGGAACATTTCATTAATGTTGACTATAAATCATAAACTAAGCATTTTTCAGCTGAAATAATGAATGTAGTCCTCTTAATTCTTGCTTCTAAAGCATACGCAAGCAGAAATTTCAATGCACAATGATGTTTTTAAAAAAACAGTCAAAATGTGCTCCACTCGGGCTGAAAACGCTTGTTTGGAACATTTCATTAATGTTGACTATAAATCATAAACTAAGCATTTTTCAGCTGAAATAATGAATGTAGTCCTCTTAATTCTTGCTTCTAAAGCATACGCAAGCAGAAATTTCAATGCACAATGATGTTTTTAAAAAAACAGTCAAAATGTGCTCCACTCGGGCTGAAAACGCTGTTGGGGACATTTCATTAATGTTGACTATAAATCAAAAACTAAGCATTTTTCAGCTGAAATAATGAATGTAGTCCTCTTAATTCTTGCTTCTAAAGCATACACAAGCAGAAATTTCAATGTACAATGATGTTTTTAAAAAAACAGTCAAAATGTGCTCCACTCGGGCTGAAAACGCTTGTTTGGGACATTACATTAATGGTGACTATAAATCATAAACTAAGCATTTTTCAGCTGAAATAATGAATGTAGTCCTCTTAATTCTTGCTTCTAAAGCATACGCAAGCAGAAATTTCAATGCACAATGATGTGTTTAAAAAAACAGTCAAAATGTGCTCCACTCGGGCTGAAAACGCTGTTGGGGACATTTCATTAATGTTGACTATAAATCAAAAACTAAGCATTTTTCAGCTGAAATAATGAATGTAGTCCTCTTAATTCTTGCTTCTAAAGCATACGCAAGCAGAAATTTCAATGTACAATGATGTTTTTAAAAAAACAGTCAAAATGTGCTCCACTCGGGCTGAAAACGCTTGTTTGGGACATTACATTAATGGTGACTATAAATCATAAACTAAGCATTTTTCAGCTGAAATAATGAATGTAGTCCTCTTAATTCTTGCTTCTAAAGCATACGCAAACAGAAATTTCAATGTACAATGATGTTTTTAAAAAAACGGTCAAAATGTGCTCCACTCGGGCTGAAAACGCTTGTTTGGAACATTTCATTAATGTTGACTATAAATCATAAACTAAGCATTTTTCAGCTGAAATAATGAATGTAGTCCTCTTAATTCTTGCTTCTAAAGCATACGCAAGCAGAAATTTCAATGTACAATGATGTTTTTAAAAAAACAGTCAAAATGTGCTCCACTCGGGCTGAAAACGCTGTTGGGGACATTTCATTAATGTTGACTATAAATCAAAAACTAAGCATTTTTCAGCTGAAATAATGAATGTAGTCCTCTTAATTCTTGCTTCTAAAGCATACGCAAGCAGAAATTTCAATGTACAATGATGTTTTTAAAAAAACAGTCAAAATGTGCTCCACTCGGGCTGAAAACGCTTGTTTGGAACATTTCATTAATGTTGACTATAAATCATAAACTAAGCATTTTTCAGCTGAAATAATGAATGTAGTCCTCTTAATTCTTGCTTCTAAAGCATACGCAAGCAGAAATTTCAATGTACAATGATGTTTTTAAAAAAACAGTCAAAATGTGCTCCACTCGGGCTGAAAACGCTGTTGGGGACATTTCATTAATGTTGACTATAAATCAAAAACTAAGCATTTTTCAGCTGAAATAATGAATGTAGTCCTCTTAATTCTTGCTTCTAAAGCATACGCAAGCAGAAATTTCAATGTACAATGATGTTTTTAAAAAAACAGTCAAAATGTGCTCCACTCGGGCTGAAAACGCTTGTTTGGGACATTACATTAATGGTGACTATAAATCATAAACTAAGCATTTTTCAGCTGAAATAATGAATGTAGTCCTCTTAATTCTTGCTTCTAAAGCATACGCAAGCAGAAATTTCAATGTACAATGATGTTTTTAAAAAAACAGTCAAAATGTGCTCCACTCGGGCTGAAAACGCTGTTGGGGACATTTCATTAATGTTGACTATAAATCAAAAACTAAGCATTTTTCAGCTGAAATAATGAATGTAGTCCTCTTAATTCTTGCTTCTAAAGCATACGCAAGCAGAAATTTCAATGTACAATGATGTTTTTAAAAAAACAGTCAAAATGTGCTCCACTCGGGCTGAAAACGCTTGTTGGGGACATTACATTAATGTTGACTATAAATCATAAACTAAGCATTTTTCAGCTGAAATAATGAATGTAGTCCTCTTAATTCTTGCTTCTAAAGCATACGCAAGCAGAAATTTCAATGTACAATGATGTTTTTAAAAAAAACAGTCAAAATGTGCTCCACTCGGGCTGAAAACGCTTGTTGGGGACATTACATTAATGTTGACTATAAATCATAAACTAAGCATTTTTCAGCTGAAATAATGAATGTAGTCCTCTTAATTCTTGCTTCTAAAGCATACGCAAGCAGAAATTTCAATGTACAATGATGTTTTTAAAAAAAACAGTCAAAATGTGCTCCACTCGGGCTGAAAACGCTGTTGGGGACATTTCATTAATGTTGACTATAAATCAAAAACTAAGCATTTTTCAGCTGAAATAATGAATGTAGTCCTCTTAATTCTTGCTTCTAAAGCATACGCAAGCAGAAATTTCAATGTACAATGATGTTTTTAAAAAAACAGTCAAAATGTGCTCCACTCGGGCTGAAAACGCTTGTTTGGAACATTTCATTAATGTTGACTATAAATCATAAACTAAGCATTTTTCAGCTGAAATAATGAATGTAGTCCTCTTAATTCTTGCTTCTAAAGCATACGCAAGCAGAAATTTCAATGTACAATGATGTTTTTAAAAAAACAGTCAAAATGTGCTCCACTCGGGCTGAAAACGCTGTTGGGGACATTTCATTAATGTTGACTATAAATCAAAAACTAAGCATTTTTCAGCTGAAATAATGAATGTAGTCCTCTTAATTCTTCCTTCTAAAGCATACGCAAGCAGAAATTTCAATGTACAATGATGTTTTTAAAAAAACAGTCAAAATGTGCTCCACTCGGGCTGAAAACGCTGTTGGGGACATTTCATTAGTGTTGACTATAAATCAAAAACTAAGCATTTTTCAGCTGAAATAATGAATGTAGTCCTCTTAATTCTTGCTTCTAAAGCATACGCAAGCAGAAATTTCAATGTACAATGATGTTTTTAAAAAAACAGTCAAAATGTGCTCCACTCGGGCTGAAAACGCTTGTTTGGAACATTTCATTAATGTTGACTATAAATCATAAACTAAGCATTTTTCAGCTGAAATAATGAATGTAGTCCTCTTAATTCTTGCTTCTAAAGCATACGCAAGCAGAAATTTCAATGTACAATGATGTTTTTAAAAAAACAGTCAAAATGTGCTCCACTCGGGCTGAAAACGCTGTTGGGGACATTTTATTAATGTTGACTATAAATCAAAAACTAAGCATTTTTCAGCTGAAATAATGAATGTAGTCCTCTTAATTCTTGCTTCTAAAGCATACGCAAGCAGAAATTTCAATGTACAATGATGTTTTTAAAAAAACAGTCAAAATGTGCTCCACTCGGGCTGAAAACGCTTGTTTGGAACATTTCATTAATGTTGACTATAAATCATAAACTAAGCATTTTTCAGCTGAAATAATGAATGTAGTCCTCTTAATTCTTGCTTCTAAAGCATACGCAAGCAGAAATTTCAATGCACAATGATGTTTTTAAAAAAACAGTCAAAATGTGCTCCACTCGGGCTGAAAACGCTTGTTTGGAACATTTCATTAATGTTGACTATAAATCATAAACTAAGCATTTTTCAGCTGAAATAATGAATGTAGTCCTCTTAATTCTTGCTTCTAAAGCATACGCAAGCAGAAATTTCAATGCACAATGATGTTTTTAAAAAAACAGTCAAAATGTGCTCCACTCGGGCTGAAAACGCTGTTGGGGACATTTCATTAATGTTGACTATAAATCAAAAACTAAGCATTTTTCAGCTGAAATAATGAATGTAGTCCTCTTAATTCTTGCTTCTAAAGCATACACAAGCAGAAATTTCAATGTACAATGATGTTTTTAAAAAAACAGTCAAAATGTGCTCCACTCGGGCTGAAAACGCTTGTTTGGGACATTACATTAATGGTGACTATAAATCATAAACTAAGCATTTTTCAGCTGAAATAATGAATGTAGTCCTCTTAATTCTTGCTTCTAAAGCATACGCAAGCAGAAATTTCAATGCACAATGATGTGTTTAAAAAAACAGTCAAAATGTGCTCCACTCGGGCTGAAAACGCTGTTGGGGACATTTCATTAATGTTGACTATAAATCAAAAACTAAGCATTTTTCAGCTGAAATAATGAATGTAGTCCTCTTAATTCTTGCTTCTAAAGCATACGCAAGCAGAAATTTCAATGTACAATGATGTTTTTAAAAAAACAGTCAAAATGTGCTCCACTCGGGCTGAAAACGCTTGTTTGGGACATTACATTAATGGTGACTATAAATCATAAACTAAGCATTTTTCAGCTGAAATAATGAATGTAGTCCTCTTAATTCTTGCTTCTAAAGCATACGCAAACAGAAATTTCAATGTACAATGATGTTTTTAAAAAAACGGTCAAAATGTGCTCCACTCGGGCTGAAAACGCTTGTTTGGAACATTTCATTAATGTTGACTATAAATCATAAACTAAGCATTTTTCAGCTGAAATAATGAATGTAGTCCTCTTAATTCTTGCTTCTAAAGCATACGCAAGCAGAAATTTCAATGTACAATGATGTTTTTAAAAAAACAGTCAAAATGTGCTCCACTCGGGCTGAAAACGCTGTTGGGGACATTTCATTAATGTTGACTATAAATCAAAAACTAAGCATTTTTCAGCTGAAATAATGAATGTAGTCCTCTTAATTCTTGCTTCTAAAGCATACGCAAGCAGAAATTTCAATGTACAATGATGTTTTTAAAAAAACAGTCAAAATGTGCTCCACTCGGGCTGAAAACGCTTGTTTGGAACATTTCATTAATGTTGACTATAAATCATAAACTAAGCATTTTTCAGCTGAAATAATGAATGTAGTCCTCTTAATTCTTGCTTCTAAAGCATACGCAAGCAGAAATTTCAATGTACAATGATGTTTTTAAAAAAACAGTCAAAATGTGCTCCACTCGGGCTGAAAACGCTGTTGGGGACATTTCATTAATGTTGACTATAAATCAAAAACTAAGCATTTTTCAGCTGAAATAATGAATGTAGTCCTCTTAATTCTTGCTTCTAAAGCATACGCAAGCAGAAATTTCAATGTACAATGATGTTTTTAAAAAAACAGTCAAAATGTGCTCCACTCGGGCTGAAAACGCTTGTTTGGGACATTACATTAATGGTGACTATAAATCATAAACTAAGCATTTTTCAGCTGAAATAATGAATGTAGTCCTCTTAATTCTTGCTTCTAAAGCATACGCAAGCAGAAATTTCAATGCACAATGATGTTTTTAAAAAAACAGTCAAAATGTGCTCCACTCGGGCTGAAAACGCTGTTGGGGACATTTCATTAATGTTGACTATAAATCAAAAACTAAGCATTTTTCAGCTGAAATAATGAATGTAGTCCTATTAATTCTTGCTTCTAAAGCATACGCAAGCAGAAATTTCAATGTACAATGATGTTTTTAAAAAAAACAGTCAAAATGTGCTCCACTCGGGCTGAAAACGCTTGTTGGGGACATTACATTAATGTTGACTATAAATCATAAACTAAGCATTTTTCAGCTGAAATAATGAATGTAGTCCTCTTAATTCTTGCTTCTAAAGCATACGCAAGCAGAAATTTCAATGTACAATGATGTTTTTAAAAAAAACAGTCAAAATGTGCTCCACTCGGGCTGAAAACGCTGTTGGGGACATTTCATTAATGTTGACTATAAATCAAAAACTAAGCATTTTTCAGCTGAAATAATGAATGTAGTCCTCTTAATTCTTGCTTCTAAAGCATACGCAAGCAGAAATTTCAATGTACAATGATGTTTTTAAAAAAACAGTCAAAATGTGCTCCACTCGGGCTGAAAACGCTTGTTTGGAACATTTCATTAATGTTGACTATAAATCATAAACTAAGCATTTTTCAGCTGAAATAATGAATGTAGTCCTCTTAATTCTTGCTTCTAAAGCATACGCAAGCAGAAATTTCAATGTACAATGATGTTTTTAAAAAAACAGTCAAAATGTGCTCCACTCGGGCTGAAAACGCTGTTGGGGACATTTCATTAATGTTGACTATAAATCAAAAACTAAGCATTTTTCAGCTGAAATAATGAATGTAGTCCTCTTAATTCTTCCTTCTAAAGCATACGCAAGCAGAAATTTCAATGTACAATGATGTTTTTAAAAAAACAGTCAAAATGTGCTCCACTCGGGCTGAAAACGCTGTTGGGGACATTTCATTAGTGTTGACTATAAATCAAAAACTAAGCATTTTTCAGCTGAAATAATGAATGTAGTCCTCTTAATTCTTGCTTCTAAAGCATACGCAAGCAGAAATTTCAATGTACAATGATGTTTTTAAAAAAACAGTCAAAATGTGCTCCACTCGGGCTGAAAACGCTTGTTTGGAACATTTCATTAATGTTGACTATAAATCATAAACTAAGCATTTTTCAGCTGAAATAATGAATGTAGTCCTCTTAATTCTTGCTTCTAAAGCATACGCAAGCAGAAATTTCAATGTACAATGATGTTTTTAAAAAAACAGTCAAAATGTGCTCCACTCGGGCTGAAAACGCTGTTGGGGACATTTTATTAATGTTGACTATAAATCAAAAACTAAGCATTTTTCAGCTGAAATAATGAATGTAGTCCTCTTAATTCTTGCTTCTAAAGCATACGCAAGCAGAAATTTCAATGTACAATGATGTTTTTAAAAAAACAGTCAAAATGTGCTCCACTCGGGCTGAAAACGCTTGTTTGGAACATTTCATTAATGTTGACTATAAATCATAAACTAAGCATTTTTCAGCTGAAATAATGAATGTAGTCCTCTTAATTCTTGCTTCTAAAGCATACGCAAGCAGAAATTTCAATGCACAATGATGTTTTTAAAAAAACAGTCAAAATGTGCTCCACTCGGGCTGAAAACGCTTGTTTGGAACATTTCATTAATGTTGACTATAAATCATAAACTAAGCATTTTTCAGCTGAAATAATGAATGTAGTCCTCTTAATTCTTGCTTCTAAAGCATACGCAAGCAGAAATTTCAATGCACAATGATGTTTTTAAAAAAACAGTCAAAATGTGCTCCACTCGGGCTGAAAACGCTGTTGGGGACATTTCATTAATGTTGACTATAAATCAAAAACTAAGCATTTTTCAGCTGAAATAATGAATGTAGTCCTCTTAATTCTTGCTTCTAAAGCATACACAAGCAGAAATTTCAATGTACAATGATGTTTTTAAAAAAACAGTCAAAATGTGCTCCACTCGGGCTGAAAACGCTTGTTTGGGACATTACATTAATGGTGACTATAAATCATAAACTAAGCATTTTTCAGCTGAAATAATGAATGTAGTCCTCTTAATTCTTGCTTCTAAAGCATACGCAAGCAGAAATTTCAATGCACAATGATGTGTTTAAAAAAACAGTCAAAATGTGCTCCACTCGGGCTGAAAACGCTGTTGGGGACATTTCATTAATGTTGACTATAAATCAAAAACTAAGCATTTTTCAGCTGAAATAATGAATGTAGTCCTCTTAATTCTTGCTTCTAAAGCATACGCAAGCAGAAATTTCAATGTACAATGATGTTTTTAAAAAAACAGTCAAAATGTGCTCCACTCGGGCTGAAAACGCTTGTTTGGGACATTACATTAATGGTGACTATAAATCATAAACTAAGCATTTTTCAGCTGAAATAATGAATGTAGTCCTCTTAATTCTTGCTTCTAAAGCATACGCAAACAGAAATTTCAATGTACAATGATGTTTTTAAAAAAACGGTCAAAATGTGCTCCACTCGGGCTGAAAACGCTTGTTTGGAACATTTCATTAATGTTGACTATAAATCATAAACTAAGCATTTTTCAGCTGAAATAATGAATGTAGTCCTCTTAATTCTTGCTTCTAAAGCATACGCAAGCAGAAATTTCAATGTACAATGATGTTTTTAAAAAAACAGTCAAAATGTGCTCCACTCGGGCTGAAAACGCTGTTGGGGACATTTCATTAATGTTGACTATAAATCAAAAACTAAGCATTTTTCAGCTGAAATAATGAATGTAGTCCTCTTAATTCTTGCTTCTAAAGCATACGCAAGCAGAAATTTCAATGTACAATGATGTTTTTAAAAAAACAGTCAAAATGTGCTCCACTCGGGCTGAAAACGCTTGTTTGGAACATTTCATTAATGTTGACTATAAATCATAAACTAAGCATTTTTCAGCTGAAATAATGAATGTAGTCCTCTTAATTCTTGCTTCTAAAGCATACGCAAGCAGAAATTTCAATGTACAATGATGTTTTTAAAAAAACAGTCAAAATGTGCTCCACTCGGGCTGAAAACGCTGTTGGGGACATTTCATTAATGTTGACTATAAATCAAAAACTAAGCATTTTTCAGCTGAAATAATGAATGTAGTCCTCTTAATTCTTGCTTCTAAAGCATACGCAAGCAGAAATTTCAATGTACAATGATGTTTTTAAAAAAACAGTCAAAATGTGCTCCACTCGGGCTGAAAACGCTTGTTTGGGACATTACATTAATGGTGACTATAAATCATAAACTAAGCATTTTTCAGCTGAAATAATGAATGTAGTCCTCTTAATTCTTGCTTCTAAAGCATACGCAAGCAGAAATTTCAATGCACAATGATGTTTTTAAAAAAACAGTCAAAATGTGCTCCACTCGGGCTGAAAACGCTGTTGGGGACATTTCATTAATGTTGACTATAAATCAAAAACTAAGCATTTTTCAGCTGAAATAATGAATGTAGTCCTATTAATTCTTGCTTCTAAAGCATACGCAAGCAGAAATTTCAATGTACAATGATGTTTTTAAAAAAACAGTCAAAATGTGCTCCACTCGGGCTGAAAACGCTTGTTTGGAACATTTCATTAATGTTGACTATAAATCATAAACTAAGCATTTTTCAGCTGAAATAATGAATGTAGTCCTCTTAATTCTTGCTTCTAAAGCATACGCAAGCAGAAATTTCAATGTACAATGATGTTTTTAAAAAAACAGTCAAAATGTGCTCCACTCGGGCTGAAAACGCTGTTGGGGACATTTCATTAATGTTGACTATAAATCAAAAACTAAGCATTTTTCAGCTGAAATAATGAATGTAGTCCTCTTAATTCTTGCTTCTAAAGCATACGCAAGCAGAAATTTCAATGTACAATGATGTTTTTAAAAAAACAGTCAAAATGTGCTCCACTCGGGCTGAAAACGCTTGTTGGGGACATTACATTAATGTTGACTATAAATCATAAACTAAGCATTTTTCAGCTGAAATAATGAATGTAGTCCTCTTAATTCTTGCTTCTAAAGCATACGCAAGCAGAAATTTCAATGTACAATGATGTTTTTAAAAAAAACAGTCAAAATGTGCTCCACTCGGGCTGAAAACGCTTGTTGGGGACATTACATTAATGTTGACTATAAATCATAAACTAAGCATTTTTCAGCTGAAATAATGAATGTAGTCCTCTTAATTCTTGCTTCTAAAGCATACGCAAGCAGAAATTTCAATGTACAATGATGTTTTTAAAAAAAACAGTCAAAATGTGCTCCACTCGGGCTGAAAACGCTGTTGGGGACATTTCATTAATGTTGACTATAAATCAAAAACTAAGCATTTTTCAGCTGAAATAATGAATGTAGTCCTCTTAATTCTTGCTTCTAAAGCATACGCAAGCAGAAATTTCAATGTACAATGATGTTTTTAAAAAAACAGTCAAAATGTGCTCCACTCGGGCTGAAAACGCTTGTTTGGAACATTTCATTAATGTTGACTATAAATCATAAACTAAGCATTTTTCAGCTGAAATAATGAATGTAGTCCTCTTAATTCTTGCTTCTAAAGCATACGCAAGCAGAAATTTCAATGTACAATGATGTTTTTAAAAAAACAGTCAAAATGTGCTCCACTCGGGCTGAAAACGCTGTTGGGGACATTTCATTAATGTTGACTATAAATCAAAAACTAAGCATTTTTCAGCTGAAATAATGAATGTAGTCCTCTTAATTCTTCCTTCTAAAGCATACGCAAGCAGAAATTTCAATGTACAATGATGTTTTTAAAAAAACAGTCAAAATGTGCTCCACTCGGGCTGAAAACGCTGTTGGGGACATTTCATTAGTGTTGACTATAAATCAAAAACTAAGCATTTTTCAGCTGAAATAATGAATGTAGTCCTCTTAATTCTTGCTTCTAAAGCATACGCAAGCAGAAATTTCAATGTACAATGATGTTTTTAAAAAAACAGTCAAAATGTGCTCCACTCGGGCTGAAAACGCTTGTTTGGAACATTTCATTAATGTTGACTATAAATCATAAACTAAGCATTTTTCAGCTGAAATAATGAATGTAGTCCTCTTAATTCTTGCTTCTAAAGCATACGCAAGCAGAAATTTCAATGTACAATAATGTTTTTAAAAAAACAGTCAAAATGTGCTCCACTCGGGCTGAAAACGCTGTTGGGGACATTTTATTAATGTTGACTATAAATCAAAAACTAAGCATTTTTCAGCTGAAATAATGAATGTAGTCCTCTTAATTCTTGCTTCTAAAGCATACGCAAGCAGAAATTTCAATGTACAATGATGTTTTTAAAAAAACAGTCAAAATGTGCTCCACTCGGGCTGAAAACGCTTGTTTGGAACATTTCATTAATGTTGACTATAAATCATAAACTAAGCATTTTTCAGCTGAAATAATGAATGTAGTCCTCTTAATTCTTGCTTCTAAAGCATACGCAAGCAGAAATTTCAATGCACAATGATGTTTTTAAAAAAACAGTCAAAATGTGCTCCACTCGGGCTGAAAACGCTGTTGGGGACATTTCATTAATGTTGACTATAAATCAAAAACTAAGCATTTTTCAGCTGAAATAATGAATGTAGTCCTCTTAATTCTTGCTTCTAAAGCATACGCAAGCAGAAATTTCAATGTACAATGATGTTTTTAAAAAAACAGTCAAAATGTGCTCCACTCGGGCTGAAAACGCTTGTTTGGGACATTACATTAATGGTGACTATAAATCATAAACTAAGCATTTTTCAGCTGAAATAATGAATGTAGTCCTCTTAATTCTTGCTTCTAAAGCATACGCAAGCAGAAATTTCAATGCACAATGATGTTTTTAAAAAAACAGTCAAAATGTGCTCCACTCGGGCTGAAAACGCTGTTGGGGACATTTCATTAATGTTGACTATAAATCAAAAACTAAGCATTTTTCAGCTGAAATAATGAATGTAGTCCTCTTAATTCTTGCTTCTAAAGCATACGCAAGCAGAAATTTCAATGTACAATGATGTTTTTAAAAAAACAGTCAAAATGTGCTCCACTCGGGCTGAAAACGCTTGTTTGGGACATTACATTAATGGTGACTATAAATCATAAACTAAGCATTTTTCAGCTGAAATAATGAATGTAGTCCTCTTAATTCTTGCTTCTAAAGCATACGCAAACAGAAATTTCAATGTACAATGATGTTTTTAAAAAAACGGTCAAAATGTGCTCCACTCGGGCTGAAAACGCTTGTTTGGAACATTTTATTAATGTTGACTATAAATCATAAACTAAGCATTTTTCAGCTGAAATAATGAATGTAGTCCTCTTAATTCTTGCTTCTAAAGCATACGCAAGCAGAAATTTCAATGTACAATGATGTTTTTAAAAAAACAGTCAAAATGTGCTCCACTCGGGCTGAAAACGCTGTTGGGGACATTTCATTAATGTTGACTATAAATCAAAAACTAAGCATTTTTCAGCTGAAATAATGAATGTAGTCCTCTTAATTCTTGCTTCTAAAGCATACGCAAGCAGAAATTTCAATGTACAATGATGTTTTTAAAAAAACAGTCAAAATGTGCTCCACTCGGGCTGAAAACGCTTGTTTGGGACATTACATTAATGGTGACTATAAATCATAAACTAAGCATTTTTCAGCTGAAATAATGAATGTAGTCCTCTTAATTCTTGCTTCTAAAGCATACGCAAACAGAAATTTCAATGTACAATGATGTTTTTAAAAAAACGGTCAAAATGTGCTCCACTCGGGCTGAAAACGCTTGTTTGGAACATTTCATTATTGTTGACTATAAATCATAAACTAAGCATTTTTCAGCTGAAATAATGAATGTAGTCCTCTTAATTCTTGCTTCTAAAGCATACGCAAGCAGAAATTTCAATGTACAATGATGTTTTTAAAAAAACAGTCAAAATGTGCTCCACTCGGGCTGAAAACGCTGTTGGGGACATTTCATTAATGTTGACTATAAATCAAAAACTAAGCATTTTTCAGCTGAAATAATGAATGTAGTCCTCTTAATTCTTGCTTCTAAAGCATACGCAAGCAGAAATTTCAATGTACAATGATGTTTTTAAAAAAACAGTCAAAATGTGCTCCACTCGGGCTGAAAACGCTTGTTTGGAACATTTCATTAATGTTGACTATAAATCATAAACTAAGCATTTTTCAGCTGAAAAAATGAATGTAGTCCTCTTAATTCTTGCTTCTAAAGCATACGCAAGCAGAAATTTCAATGTACAATGATGTTTTTAAAAAAACAGTCAAAATGTGCTCCACTCGGGCTGAAAACGCTGTTGGGGACATTTCATTAATGTTGACTATAAATCAAAAACTAAGCATTTTTCAGCTGAAATAATGAATGTAGTCCTCTTAATTCTTGCTTCTAAAGCATACGCAAGCAGAAATTTCAATGTACAATGATGTTTTTAAAAAAACAGTCAAAATGTGCTCCACTCGGGCTGAAAACGCTTGTTTGGGACATTACATTAATGGTGACTATAAATCATAAACTAAGCATTTTTCAGCTGAAATAATGAATGTAGTCCTCTTAATTCTTGCTTCTAAAGCATACGCAAGCAGAAATTTCAATGCACAATGATGTTTTTAAAAAAACAGTCAAAATGTGCTCCACTCGGGCTGAAAACGCTGTTGGGGACATTTCATTAATGTTGACTATAAATCAAAAACTAAGCATTTTTCAGCTGAAATAATGAATGTAGTCCTCTTAATTCTTGCTTCTAAAGCATACGCAAGCAGAAATTTCAATGCACAATGATGTTTTTAAAAAAACAGTCAAAATGTGCTCCACTCGGGCTGAAAACGCTGTTGGGGACATTTCATTAATGTTGACTATAAATCAAAAACTAAGCATTTTTCAGCTGAAATAATGAATGTAGTCCTCTTAATTCTTGCTTCTAAAGCATACGCAAGCAGAAATTTCAATGTACAATGATGTTTTTAAAAAAACAGTCAAAATGTGCTCCACTCGGGCTGAAAACGCTTGTTTGGGACATTACATTAATGGTGACTATAAATCATAAACTAAGCATTTTTCAGCTGAAATAATGAATGTAGTCCTCTTAATTCTTGCTTCTAAAGCATACGCAAGCAGAAATTTCAATGCACAATGATGTTTTTAAAAAAACAGTCAAAATGTGCTCCACTCGGGCTGAAAACGCTGTTGGGGACATTTCATTAATGTTGACTATAAATCAAAAACTAAGCATTTTTCAGCTGAAATAATGAATGTAGTCCTCTTAATTCTTGCTTCTAAAGCATACGCAAGCAGAAATTTCAATGTACAATGATGTTTTTAAAAAAACAGTCAAAATGTGCTCCACTCGGGCTGAAAACGCTTGTTTGGGACATTACATTAATGGTGACTATAAATCATAAACTAAGCATTTTTCAGCTGAAATAATGAATGTAGTCCTCTTAATTCTTGCTTCTAAAGCATACGCAAACAGAAATTTCAATGTACAATGATGTTTTTAAAAAAACGGTCAAAATGTGCTCCACTCGGGCTGAAAACGCTTGTTTGGAACATTTTATTAATGTTGACTATAAATCATAAACTAAGCATTTTTCAGCTGAAATAATGAATGTAGTCCTCTTAATTCTTGCTTCTAAAGCATACGCAAGCAGAAATTTCAATGTACAATGATGTTTTTAAAAAAACAGTCAAAATGTGCTCCACTCGGGCTGAAAACGCTGTTGGGGACATTTCATTAATGTTGACTATAAATCAAAAACTAAGCATTTTTCAGCTGAAATAATGAATGTAGTCCTCTTAATTCTTGCTTCTAAAGCATACGCAAGCAGAAATTTCAATGTACAATGATGTTTTTAAAAAAACAGTCAAAATGTGCTCCACTCGGGCTGAAAACGCTTGTTTGGGACATTACATTAATGGTGACTATAAATCATAAACTAAGCATTTTTCAGCTGAAATAATGAATGTAGTCCTCTTAATTCTTGCTTCTAAAGCATACGCAAACAGAAATTTCAATGTACAATGATGTTTTTAAAAAAACGGTCAAAATGTGCTCCACTCGGGCTGAAAACGCTTGTTTGGAACATTTCATTATTGTTGACTATAAATCATAAACTAAGCATTTTTCAGCTGAAATAATGAATGTAGTCCTCTTAATTCTTGCTTCTAAAGCATACGCAAGCAGAAATTTCAATGTACAATGATGTTTTTAAAAAAACAGTCAAAATGTGCTCCACTCGGGCTGAAAACGCTGTTGGGGACATTTCATTAATGTTGACTATAAATCAAAAACTAAGCATTTTTCAGCTGAAATAATGAATGTAGTCCTCTTAATTCTTGCTTCTAAAGCATACGCAAGCAGAAATTTCAATGTACAATGATGTTTTTAAAAAAACAGTCAAAATGTGCTCCACTCGGGCTGAAAACGCTTGTTTGGAACATTTCATTAATGTTGACTATAAATCATAAACTAAGCATTTTTCAGCTGAAAAAATGAATGTAGTCCTCTTAATTCTTGCTTCTAAAGCATACGCAAGCAGAAATTTCAATGTACAATGATGTTTTTAAAAAAACAGTCAAAATGTGCTCCACTCGGGCTGAAAACGCTGTTGGGGACATTTCATTAATGTTGACTATAAATCAAAAACTAAGCATTTTTCAGCTGAAATAATGAATGTAGTCCTCTTAATTCTTGCTTCTAAAGCATACGCAAGCAGAAATTTCAATGTACAATGATGTTTTTAAAAAAACAGTCAAAATGTGCTCCACTCGGGCTGAAAACGCTTGTTTGGGACATTACATTAATGGTGACTATAAATCATAAACTAAGCATTTTTCAGCTGAAATAATGAATGTAGTCCTCTTAATTCTTGCTTCTAAAGCATACGCAAGCAGAAATTTCAATGCACAATGATGTTTTTAAAAAAACAGTCAAAATGTGCTCCACTCGGGCTGAAAACGCTGTTGGGGACATTTCATTAATGTTGACTATAAATCAAAAACTAAGCATTTTTCAGCTGAAATAATGAATGTAGTCCTATTAATTCTTGCTTCTAAAGCATACGCAAGCAGAAATTTCAATGTACAATGATGTTTTTAAAAAAACAGTCAAAATGTGCTCCACTCGGGCTGAAAACGCTTGTTTGGAACATTTCATTAATGTTGACTATAAATCATAAACTAAGCATTTTTCAGCTGAAATAATGAATGTAGTCCTCTTAATTCTTGCTTCTAAAGCATACACAAGCAGAAATTTCAATGTACAATGATGTTTTTAAAAAAACAGTCAAAATGTGCTCCACTCGGGCTGAAAACGCTGTTGGGGACATTTCATTAATGTTGACTATAAATCAAAAACTAAGCATTTTTCAGCTGAAATAATGAATGTAGTCCTCTTAATTCTTGCTTCTAAAGCATACGCAAGCAGAAATTTCAATGTACAATGATGTTTTTAAAAAAACAGTCAAAATGTGCTCCACTCGGGCTGAAAACGCTTGTTGGGGACATTACATTAATGTTGACTATAAATCATAAACTAAGCATTTTTCAGCTGAAATAATGAATGTAGTCCTCTTAATTCTTGCTTCTAAAGCATACGCAAGCAGAAATTTCAATGTACAATGATGTTTTTAAAAAAAACAGTCAAAATGTGCTCCACTCGGGCTGAAAACGCTTGTTGGGGACATTACATTAATGTTGACTATAAATCATAAACTAAGCATTTTTCAGCTGAAATAATGAATGTAGTCCTCTTAATTCTTGCTTCTAAAGCATACGCAAGCAGAAATTTCAATGTACAATGATGTTTTTAAAAAAAACAGTCAAAATGTGCTCCACTCGGGCTGAAAACGCTGTTGGGGACATTTCATTAATGTTGACTATAAATCAAAAACTAAGCATTTTTCAGCTGAAATAATGAATGTAGTCCTCTTAATTCTTGCTTCTAAAGCATACGCAAGCAGAAATTTCAATGTACAATGATGTTTTTAAAAAAACAGTCAAAATGTGCTCCACTCGGGCTGAAAACGCTTGTTTGGAACATTTCATTAATGTTGACTATAAATCATAAACTAAGCATTTTTCAGCTGAAATAATGAATGTAGTCCTCTTAATTCTTGCTTCTAAAGCATACGCAAGCAGAAATTTCAATGTACAATGATGTTTTTAAAAAAACAGTCAAAATGTGCTCCACTCGGGCTGAAAACGCTGTTGGGGACATTTCATTAATGTTGACTATAAATCAAAAACTAAGCATTTTTCAGCTGAAATAATGAATGTAGTCCTCTTAATTCTTGCTTCTAAAGCATACGCAAGCAGAAATTTCAATGTACAATGATGTTTTTAAAAAAACAGTCAAAATGTGCTCCACTCGGGCTGAAAACGCTTGTTTGGGACATTACATTAATGGTGACTATAAATCATAAACTAAGCATTTTTCAGCTGAAATAATGAATGTAGTCCTCTTAATTCTTGCTTCTAAAGCATACGCAAGCAGAAATTTCAATGCACAATGATGTTTTTAAAAAAACAGTCAAAATGTGCTCCACTCGGGCTGAAAACGCTGTTGGGGACATTTCATTAATGTTGACTATAAATCAAAAACTAAGCATTTTTCAGCTGAAATAATGAATGTAGTCCTATTAATTCTTGCTTCTAAAGCATACGCAAGCAGAAATTTCAATGTACAATGATGTTTTTAAAAAAACAGTCAAAATGTGCTCCACTCGGGCTGAAAACGCTTGTTTGGAACATTTCATTAATGTTGACTATAAATCATAAACTAAGCATTTTTCAGCTGAAATAATGAATGTAGTCCTCTTAATTCTTGCTTCTAAAGCATACGCAAGCAGAAATTTCAATGTACAATGATGTTTTTAAAAAAACAGTCAAAATGTGCTCCACTCGGGCTGAAAACGCTGTTGGGGACATTTCATTAATGTTGACTATAAATCAAAAACTAAGCATTTTTCAGCTGAAATAATGAATGTAGTCCTCTTAATTCTTGCTTCTAAAGCATACGCAAGCAGAAATTTCAATGTACAATGATGTTTTTAAAAAAACAGTCAAAATGTGCTCCACTCGGGCTGAAAACGCTTGTTGGGGACATTACATTAATGTTGACTATAAATCATAAACTAAGCATTTTTCAGCTGAAATAATGAATGTAGTCCTCTTAATTCTTGCTTCTAAAGCATACGCAAGCAGAAATTTCAATGTACAATGATGTTTTTAAAAAAAACAGTCAAAATGTGCTCCACTCGGGCTGAAAACGCTTGTTGGGGACATTACATTAATGTTGACTATAAATCATAAACTAAGCATTTTTCAGCTGAAATAATGAATGTAGTCCTCTTAAATCTTGCTTCTAAAGCATACGCAAGCAGAAATTTCAATGTACAATGATGTTTTTAAAAAAAACAGTCAAAATGTGCTCCACTCGGGCTGAAAACGCTGTTGGGGACATTTCATTAATGTTGACTATAAATCAAAAACTAAGCATTTTTCAGCTGAAATAATGAATGTAGTCCTCTTAATTCTTGCTTCTAAAGCATACGCAAGCAGAAATTTCAATGTACAATGATGTTTTTAAAAAAACAGTCAAAATGTGCTCCACTCGGGCTGAAAACGCTTGTTTGGAACATTTCATTAATGTTGACTATAAATCATAAACTAAGCATTTTTCAGCTGAAATAATGAATGTAGTCCTCTTAATTCTTGCTTCTAAAGCATACGCAAGCAGAAATTTCAATGTACAATGATGTTTTTAAAAAAACAGTCAAAATGTGCTCCACTCGGGCTGAAAACGCTGTTGGGGACATTTCATTAATGTTGACTATAAATCAAAAACTAAGCATTTTTCAGCTGAAATAATGAATGTAGTCCTCTTAATTCTTCCTTCTAAAGCATACGCAAGCAGAAATTTCAATGTACAATGATGTTTTTAAAAAAACAGTCAAAATGTGCTCCACTCGGGCTGAAAACGCTGTTGGGGACATTTCATTAGTGTTGACTATAAATCAAAAACTAAGCATTTTTCAGCTGAAATAATGAATGTAGTCCTCTTAATTCTTGCTTCTAAAGCATACGCAAGCAGAAATTTCAATGTACAATGATGTTTTTAAAAAAACAGTCAAAATGTGCTCCACTCGGGCTGAAAACGCTTGTTTGGAACATTTCATTAATGTTGACTATAAATCATAAACTAAGCATTTTTCAGCTGAAATAATGAATGTAGTCCTCTTAATTCTTGCTTCTAAAGCATACGCAAGCAGAAATTTCAATGCACAATGATGTTTTTAAAAAAACAGTCAAAATGTGCTCCACTCGGGCTGAAAACGCTGTTGGGGACATTTCATTAATGTTGACTATAAATCAAAAACTAAGCATTTTTCAGCTGAAATAATGAATGTAGTCCTATTAATTCTTGCTTCTAAAGCATACGCAAGCAGAAATTTCAATGTACAATGATGTTTTTAAAAAAACAGTCAAAATGTGCTCCACTCGGGCTGAAAACGCTTGTTTGGAACATTTCATTAATGTTGACTATAAATCATAAACTAAGCATTTTTCAGCTGAAATAATGAATGTAGTCCTCTTAATTCTTGCTTCTAAAGCATACGCAAGCAGAAATTTCAATGTACAATGATGTTTTTAAAAAAACAGTCAAAATGTGCTCCACTCGGGCTGAAAACGCTGTTGGGGACATTTCATTAATGTTGACTATAAATCAAAAACTAAGCATTTTTCAGCTGAAATAATGAATGTAGTCCTCTTAATTCTTGCTTCTAAAGCATACGCAAGCAGAAATTTCAATGTACAATGATGTTTTTAAAAAAACAGTCAAAATGTGCTCCACTCGGGCTGAAAACGCTTGTTGGGGACATTACATTAATGTTGACTATAAATCATAAACTAAGCATTTTTCAGCTGAAATAATGAATGTAGTCCTCTTAATTCTTGCTTCTAAAGCATACGCAAGCAGAAATTTCAATGTACAATGATGTTTTTAAAAAAAACAGTCAAAATGTGCTCCACTCGGGCTGAAAACGCTTGTTGGGGACATTACATTAATGTTGACTATAAATCATAAACTAAGCATTTTTCAGCTGAAATAATGAATGTAGTCCTCTTAATTCTTGCTTCTAAAGCATACGCAAGCAGAAATTTCAATGTACAATGATGTTTTTAAAAAAACAGTCAAAATGTGCTCCACTCGGGCTGAAAACGCTTGTTTGGAACATTTCATTAATGTTGACTATAAATCATAAACTAAGCATTTTTCAGCTGAAATAATGAATGTAGTCCTCTTAATTCTTGCTTCTAAAGCATACGCAAGCAGAAATTTCAATGTACAATGATGTTTTTAAAAAAACAGTCAAAATGTGCTCCACTCGGGCTGAAAACGCTGTTGGGGACATTTCATTAATGTTGACTATAAATCAAAAACTAAGCATTTTTCAGCTGAAATAATGAATGTAGTCCTCTTAATTCTTCCTTCTAAAGCATACGCAAGCAGAAATTTCAATGTACAATGATGTTTTTAAAAAAACAGTCAAAATGTGCTCCACTCGGGCTGAAAACGCTGTTGGGGACATTTCATTAGTGTTGACTATAAATCAAAAACTAAGCATTTTTCAGCTGAAATAATGAATGTAGTCCTCTTAATTCTTGCTTCTAAAGCATACGCAAGCAGAAATTTCAATGTACAATGATGTTTTTAAAAAAACAGTCAAAATGTGCTCCACTCGGGCTGAAAACGCTTGTTTGGAACATTTCATTAATGTTGACTATAAATCATAAACTAAGCATTTTTCAGCTGAAATAATGAATGTAGTCCTCTTAATTCTTGCTTCTAAAGCATACGCAAGCAGAAATTTCAATGTACAATGATGTTTTTAAAAAAACAGTCAAAATGTGCTCCACTCGGGCTGAAAACGCTGTTGGGGACATTTTATTAATGTTGACTATAAATCAAAAACTAAGCATTTTTCAGCTGAAATAATGAATGTAGTCCTCTTAATTCTTGCTTCTAAAGCATACGCAAGCAGAAATTTCAATGTACAATGATGTTTTTAAAAAAACAGTCAAAATGTGCTCCACTCGGGCTGAAAACGCTTGTTTGGAACATTTCATTAATGTTGACTATAAATCATAAACTAAGCATTTTTCAGCTGAAATAATGAATGTAGTCCTCTTAATTCTTGCTTCTAAAGCATACGCAAGCAGAAATTTCAATGCACAATGATGTTTTTAAAAAAACAGTCAAAATGTGCTCCACTCGGGCTGAAAACGCTGTTGGGGACATTTCATTAATGTTGACTATAAATCAAAAACTAAGCATTTTTCAGCTGAAATAATGAATGTAGTCCTCTTAATTCTTGCTTCTAAAGCATACGCAAGCAGAAATTTCAATGTACAATGATGTTTTTAAAAAAACAGTCAAAATGTGCTCCACTCGGGCTGAAAACGCTTGTTTGGGACATTACATTAATGGTGACTATAAATCATAAACTAAGCATTTTTCAGCTGAAATAATGAATGTAGTCCTCTTAATTCTTGCTTCTAAAGCATACGCAAGCAGAAATTTCAATGCACAATGATGTTTTTAAAAAAACAGTCAAAATGTGCTCCACTCGGGCTGAAAACGCTGTTGGGGACATTTCATTAATGTTGACTATAAATCAAAAACTAAGCATTTTTCAGCTGAAATAATGAATGTAGTCCTCTTAATTCTTGCTTCTAAAGCATACGCAAGCAGAAATTTCAATGTACAATGATGTTTTTAAAAAAACAGTCAAAATGTGCTCCACTCGGGCTGAAAACGCTTGTTTGGGACATTACATTAATGGTGACTATAAATCATAAACTAAGCATTTTTCAGCTGAAATAATGAATGTAGTCCTCTTAATTCTTGCTTCTAAAGCATACGCAAACAGAAATTTCAATGTACAATGATGTTTTTAAAAAAACGGTCAAAATGTGCTCCACTCGGGCTGAAAACGCTTGTTTGGAACATTTCATTAATGTTGACTATAAATCATAAACTAAGCATTTTTCAGCTGAAATAATGAATGTAGTCCTCTTAATTCTTGCTTCTAAAGCATACGCAAGCAGAAATTTCAATGTACAATGATGTTTTTAAAAAAACAGTCAAAATGTGCTCCACTCGGGCTGAAAACGCTGTTGGGGACATTTCATTAATGTTGACTATAAATCAAAAACTAAGCATTTTTCAGCTGAAATAATGAATGTAGTCCTCTTAATTCTTGCTTCTAAAGCATACGCAAGCAGAAATTTCAATGTACAATGATGTTTTTAAAAAAACAGTCAAAATGTGCTCCACTCGGGCTGAAAACGCTTGTTTGGGACATTACATTAATGGTGACTATAAATCATAAACTAAGCATTTTTCAGCTGAAATAATGAATGTAGTCCTCTTAATTCTTGCTTCTAAAGCATACGCAAACAGAAATTTCAATGTACAATGATGTTTTTAAAAAAACGGTCAAAATGTGCTCCACTCGGGCTGAAAACGCTTGTTTGGAACATTTCATTATTGTTGACTATAAATCATAAACTAAGCATTTTTCAGCTGAAATAATGAATGTAGTCCTCTTAATTCTTGCTTCTAAAGCATACGCAAGCAGAAATTTCAATGTACAATGATGTTTTTAAAAAAACAGTCAAAATGTGCTCCACTCGGGCTGAAAACGCTGTTGGGGACATTTCATTAATGTTGACTATAAATCAAAAACTAAGCATTTTTCAGCTGAAATAATGAATGTAGTCCTCTTAATTCTTGCTTCTAAAGCATACGCAAGCAGAAATTTCAATGTACAATGATGTTTTTAAAAAAACAGTCAAAATGTGCTCCACTCGGGCTGAAAACGCTTGTTTGGAACATTTCATTAATGTTGACTATAAATCATAAACTAAGCATTTTTCAGCTGAAATAATGAATGTAGTCCTCTTAATTCTTGCTTCTAAAGCATACGCAAGCAGAAATTTCAATGTACAATGATGTTTTTAAAAAAACAGTCAAAATGTGCTCCACTCGGGCTGAAAACGCTGTTGGGGACATTTCATTAATGTTGACTATAAATCAAAAACTAAGCATTTTTCAGCTGAAATAATGAATGTAGTCCTCTTAATTCTTCCTTCTAAAGCATACGCAAGCAGAAATTTCAATGTACAATGATGTTTTTAAAAAAACAGTCAAAATGTGCTCCACTCGGGCTGAAAACGCTGTTGGGGACATTTCATTAGTGTTGACTATAAATCAAAAACTAAGCATTTTTCAGCTGAAATAATGAATGTAGTCCTCTTAATTCTTGCTTCTAAAGCATACGCAAGCAGAAATTTCAATGTACAATGATGTTTTTAAAAAAACAGTCAAAATGTGCTCCACTCGGGCTGAAAACGCTTGTTTGGAACATTTCATTAATGTTGACTATAAATCATAAACTAAGCATTTTTCAGCTGAAATAATGAATGTAGTCCTCTTAATTCTTGCTTCTAAAGCATACGCAAGCAGAAATTTCAATGTACAATGATGTTTTTAAAAAAACAGTCAAAATGTGCTCCACTCGGGCTGAAAACGCTGTTGGGGACATTTTATTAATGTTGACTATAAATCAAAAACTAAGCATTTTTCAGCTGAAATAATGAATGTAGTCCTCTTAATTCTTGCTTCTAAAGCATACGCAAGCAGAAATTTCAATGTACAATGATGTTTTTAAAAAAACAGTCAAAATGTGCTCCACTCGGGCTGAAAACGCTTGTTTGGAACATTTCATTAATGTTGACTATAAATCATAAACTAAGCATTTTTCAGCTGAAATAATGAATGTAGTCCTCTTAATTCTTGCTTCTAAAGCATACGCAAGCAGAAATTTCAATGCACAATGATGTTTTTAAAAAAACAGTCAAAATGTGCTCCACTCGGGCTGAAAACGCTGTTGGGGACATTTCATTAATGTTGACTATAAATCAAAAACTAAGCATTTTTCAGCTGAAATAATGAATGTAGTCCTCTTAATTCTTGCTTCTAAAGCATACGCAAGCAGAAATTTCAATGTACAATGATGTTTTTAAAAAAACAGTCAAAATGTGCTCCACTCGGGCTGAAAACGCTTGTTTGGGACATTACATTAATGGTGACTATAAATCATAAACTAAGCATTTTTCAGCTGAAATAATGAATGTAGTCCTCTTAATTCTTGCTTCTAAAGCATACGCAAGCAGAAATTTCAATGCACAATGATGTTTTTAAAAAAACAGTCAAAATGTGCTCCACTCGGGCTGAAAACGCTGTTGGGGACATTTCATTAATGTTGACTATAAATCAAAAACTAAGCATTTTTCAGCTGAAATAATGAATGTAGTCCTCTTAATTCTTGCTTCTAAAGCATACGCAAGCAGAAATTTCAATGTACAATGATGTTTTTAAAAAAACAGTCAAAATGTGCTCCACTCGGGCTGAAAACGCTTGTTTGGGACATTACATTAATGGTGACTATAAATCATAAACTAAGCATTTTTCAGCTGAAATAATGAATGTAGTCCTCTTAATTCTTGCTTCTAAAGCATACGCAAGCAGAAATTTCAATGTACAATGATGTTTTTAAAAAAACAGTCAAAATGTGCTCCACTCGGGCTGAAAACGCTTGTTGGGGACATTACATTAATGTTGACTATAAATCATAAACTAAGCATTTTTCAGCTGAAATAATGAATGTAGTCCTCTTAATTCTTGCTTCTAAAGCATACGCAAGCAGAAATATCAATGTACAATGATGTTTTTAAAAAAAACAGTCAAAATGTGCTCCACTCGGGCTGAAAACGCTTGTTGGGGACATTACATTAATGTTGACTATAAATCATAAACTAAGCATTTTTCAGCTGAAATAATGAATGTAGTCCTCTTAATTCTTGCTTCTAAAGCATACGCAAGCAGAAATTTCAATGTACAATGATGTTTTTAAAAAAAACAGTCAAAATGTGCTCCACTCGGGCTGAAAACGCTGTTGGGGACATTTCATTAATGTTGACTATAAATCAAAAACTAAGCATTTTTCAGCTGAAATAATGAATGTAGTCCTCTTAATTCTTGCTTCTAAAGCATACGCAAGCAGAAATTTCAATGTACAATGATGTTTTTAAAAAAACAGTCAAAATGTGCTCCACTCGGGCTGAAAACGCTTGTTTGGAACATTTCATTAATGTTGACTATAAATCATAAACTAAGCATTTTTCAGCTGAAATAATGAATGTAGTCCTCTTAATTCTTGCTTCTAAAGCATACGCAAGCAGAAATTTCAATGTACAATGATGTTTTTAAAAAAACAGTCAAAATGTGCTCCACTCGGGCTGAAAACGCTGTTGGGGACATTTCATTAATGTTGACTATAAATCAAAAACTAAGCATTTTTCAGCTGAAATAATGAATGTAGTCCTCTTAATTCTTGCTTCTAAAGCATACGCAAGCAGAAATTTCAATGTACAATGATGTTTTTAAAAAAACAGTCAAAATGTGCTCCACTCGGGCTGAAAACGCTTGTTTGGAACATTTCATTAATGTTGACTATAAATCATAAACTAAGCATATTTCAGCTGAAATAATGAATGTAGTCCTCTTAATTCTTGCTTCTAAAGCATACGCAAGCAGAAATTTCAATGTACAATGATGTTTTTAAAAAAACAGTCAAAATGTGCTCCACTCGGGCTGAAAACGCTGTTGGGGACATTTCATTAATGTTGACTATAAATCAAAAACTAAGCATTTTTCAGCTGAAATAATGAATGTAGTCCTCTTAATTCTTGCTTCTAAAGCATACGCAAGCAGAAATTTCAATGTACAATGATGTTTTTAAAAAAACAGTCAAAATGTGCTCCACTCGGGCTGAAAACGCTTGTTTGGAACATTTCATTAATGTTGACTATAAATCATAAACTAAGCATTTTTCAGCTGAAATAATGAATGTAGTCCTCTTAATTCTTGCTTCTAAAGCATACGCAAGCAGAAATTTCAATGTACAATGATGTTTTTAAAAAAACAGTCAAAATGTGCTCCACTCGGGCTGAAAACGCTTGTTTGGGACATTACATTAATGGTGACTATAAATCATAAACTAAGCATTTTTCAGCTGAAATAATGAATGTAGTCCTCTTAATTCTTGCTTCTAAAGCATACGCAAACAGAAATTTCAATGTACAATGATGTTTTTAAAAAAACGGTCAAAATGTGCTCCACTCGGGCTGAAAACGCTTGTTTGGAACATTTCATTAATGTTGACTATAAATCATAAACTAAGCATTTTTCAGCTGAAATAATGAATGTAGTCCTCTTAATTCTTGCTTCTAAAGCATACGCAAGCAGAAATTTCAATGTACAATGATGTTTTTAAAAAAACAGTCAAAATGTGCTCCACTCGGGCTGAAAACGCTGTTGGGGACATTTCATTAATGTTGACTATAAATCAAAAACTAAGCATTTTTCAGCTGAAATAATGAATGTAGTCCTCTTAATTCTTGCTTCTAAAGCATACGCAAGCAGAAATTTCAATGTACAATGATGTTTTTAAAAAAAACAGTCAAAATGTGCTCCACTCGGGCTGAAAACGCTGTTGGGGACATTTCATTAATGTTGACTATAAATCAAAAACTAAGCATTTTTCAGCTGAAATAATGAATGTAGTCCTCTTAATTCTTGCTTCTAAAGCATACGCAAGCAGAAATTTCAATGTACAATGATGTTTTTAAAAAAACAGTCAAAATGTGCTCCACTCGGGCTGAAAACGCTTGTTTGGAACATTTCATTATTGTTGACTATAAATCATAAACTAAGCATTTTTCAGCTGAAATAATGAATGTAGTCCTCTTAATTCTTGCTTCTAAAGCATACGCAAGCAGAAATTTCAATGTACAATGATGTTTTTAAAAACACAGTCAAAATGTGCTCCACTCGGGCTGAAAACGCTGTTGGGGACATTTCATTAATGTTGACTATAAATCAAAAACTAAGCATTTTTCAGCTGAAATAATGAATGTAGTCCTCTTAATTCTTGCTTCTAAAGCATACGCAAGCAGAAATTTCAATGTACAATGATGTTTTTAAAAAAACAGTCAAAATGTGCTCCACTCAGGCTGAAAACGCTTGTTTGGAACATTTCATTAATGTTGACTATAAATCATAAACTAAGCATTTTTCAGCTGAAATAATGAATGTAGTCCTCTTAATTCTTGCTTCTAAAGCATACGCAAGCAGAAATTTCAATGTACAATGATGTTTTTAAAAAAACAGTCAAAATGTGCTCCACTCGGGCTGAAAACGCTGTTGGGGACATTTCATTAATGTTGACTATAAATCAAAAACTAAGCATTTTTCAGCTGAAATAATGAATGTAGTCCTCTTAATTCTTGCTTCTAAAGCATACGCAAGCAGAAATTTCAATGTACAATGATGTTTTTAAAAAAACAGTCAAAATGTGCTCCACTCGGGCTGAAAACGCTTGTTGGGGACATTACATTAATGTTGACTATAAATCATAAACTAAGCATTTTTCAGCTGAAATAATGAATGTAGTCCTCTTAATTCTTGCTTCTAAAGCATACGCAAGCAGAAATATCAATGTACAATGATGTTTTTAAAAAAAACAGTCAAAATGTGCTCCACTCGGGCTGAAAACGCTTGTTGGGGACATTACATTAATGTTGACTATAAATCATAAACTAAGCATTTTTCAGCTGAAATAATGAATGTAGTCCTCTTAATTCTTGCTTCTAAAGCATACGCAAGCAGAAATTTCAATGTACAATGATGTTTTTAAAAAAAACAGTCAAAATGTGCTCCACTCGGGCTGAAAACGCTGTTGGGGACATTTCATTAATGTTGACTATAAATCAAAAACTAAGCATTTTTCAGCTGAAATAATGAATGTAGTCCTCTTAATTCTTGCTTCTAAAGCATACGCAAGCAGAAATTTCAATGTACAATGATGTTTTTAAAAAAACAGTCAAAATGTGCTCCACTCGGGCTGAAAACGCTTGTTTGGAACATTTCATTAATGTTGACTATAAATCATAAACTAAGCATTTTTCAGCTGAAATAATGAATGTAGTCCTCTTAATTCTTGCTTCTAAAGCATACGCAAGCAGAAATTTCAATGTACAATGATGTTTTTAAAAAAACAGTCAAAATGTGCTCCACTCGGGCTGAAAACGCTGTTGGGGACATTTCATTAATGTTGACTATAAATCAAAAACTAAGCATTTTTCAGCTGAAATAATGAATGTAGTCCTCTTAATTCTTGCTTCTAAAGCATACGCAAGCAGAAATTTCAATGTACAATGATGTTTTTAAAAAAAACAGTCAAAATGTGCTCCACTCGGGCTGAAAACGCTGTTGGGGACATTTCATTAATGTTGACTATAAATCAAAAACTAAGCATTTTTCAGCTGAAATAATGAATGTAGTCCTCTTAATTCTTGCTTCTAAAGCATACGCAAGCAGAAATTTCAATGTACAATGATGTTTTTAAAAAAACAGTCAAAATGTGCTCCACTCGGGCTGAAAACGCTTGTTTGGAACATTTCATTATTGTTGACTATAAATCATAAACTAAGCATTTTTCAGCTGAAATAATGAATGTAGTCCTCTTAATTCTTGCTTCTAAAGCATACGCAAGCAGAAATTTCAATGTACAATGATGTTTTTAAAAAAACAGTCAAAATGTGCTCCACTCGGGCTGAAAACGCTGTTGGGGACATTTCATTAATGTTGACTATAAATCAAAAACTAAGCATTTTTCAGCTGAAATAATGAATGTAGTCCTCTTAATTCTTGCTTCTAAAGCATACGCAAGCAGAAATTTCAATGTACAATGATGTTTTTAAAAAAACAGTCAAAATGTGCTCCACTCAGGCTGAAAACGCTTGTTTGGAACATTTCATTAATGTTGACTATAAATCATAAACTAAGCATTTTTCAGCTGAAATAATGAATGTAGTCCTCTTAATTCTTGCTTCTAAAGCATACGCAAGCAGAAATTTCAATGTACAATGATGTTTTTAAAAAAACAGTCAAAATGTGCTCCACTCGGGCTGAAAACGCTGTTGGGGACATTTCATTAATGTTGACTATAAATCAAAAACTAAGCATTTTTCAGCTGAAATAATGAATGTAGTCCTCTTAATTCTTGCTTCTAAAGCATACGCAAGCAGAAATTTCAATGTACAATGATGTTTTTAAAAAAACAGTCAAAATGTGCTCCACTCGGGCTGAAAACGCTTGTTGGGGACATTACATTAATGTTGACTATAAATCATAAACTAAGCATTTTTCAGCTGAAATAATGAATGTAGTCCTCTTAATTCTTGCTTCTAAAGCATACGCAAGCAGAAATATCAATGTACAATGATGTTTTTAAAAAAAACAGTCAAAATGTGCTCCACTCGGGCTGAAAACGCTTGTTGGGGACATTACATTAATGTTGACTATAAATCATAAACTAAGCATTTTTCAGCTGAAATAATGAATGTAGTCCTCTTAATTCTTGCTTCTAAAGCATACGCAAGCAGAAATTTCAATGTACAATGATGTTTTTAAAAAAAACAGTCAAAATGTGCTCCACTCGGGCTGAAAACGCTGTTGGGGACATTTCATTAATGTTGACTATAAATCAAAAACTAAGCATTTTTCAGCTGAAATAATGAATGTAGTCCTCTTAATTCTTGCTTCTAAAGCATACGCAAGCAGAAATTTCAATGTACAATGATGTTTTTAAAAAAACAGTCAAAATGTGCTCCACTCGGGCTGAAAACGCTTGTTTGGAACATTTCATTAATGTTGACTATAAATCATAAACTAAGCATTTTTCAGCTGAAATAATGAATGTAGTCCTCTTAATTCTTGCTTCTAAAGCATACGCAAGCAGAAATTTCAATGTACAATGATGTTTTTAAAAAAACAGTCAAAATGTGCTCCACTCGGGCTGAAAACGCTGTTGGGGACATTTCATTAATGTTGACTATAAATCAAAAACTAAGCATTTTTCAGCTGAAATAATGAATGTAGTCCTCTTAATTCTTCCTTCTAAAGCATACGCAAGCAGAAATTTCAATGTACAATGATGTTTTTAAAAAAACAGTCAAAATGTGCTCCACTCGGGCTGAAAACGCTGTTGGGGACATTTCATTAGTGTTGACTATAAATCAAAAACTAAGCATTTTTCAGCTGAAATAATGAATGTAGTCCTCTTAATTCTTGCTTCTAAAGCATACGCAAGCAGAAATTTCAATGTACAATGATGTTTTTAAAAAAACAGTCAAAATGTGCTCCACTCGGGCTGAAAACGCTTGTTTGGAACATTTCATTAATGTTGACTATAAATCATAAACTAAGCATTTTTCAGCTGAAATAATGAATGTAGTCCTCTTAATTCTTGCTTCTAAAGCATACGCAAGCAGAAATTTCAATGTACAATGATGTTTTTAAAAAAACAGTCAAAATGTGCTCCACTCGGGCTGAAAACGCTGTTGGGGACATTTTATTAATGTTGACTATAAATCAAAAACTAAGCATTTTTCAGCTGAAATAATGAATGTAGTCCTCTTAATTCTTGCTTCTAAAGCATACGCAAGCAGAAATTTCAATGTACAATGATGTTTTTAAAAAAACAGTCAAAATGTGCTCCACTCGGGCTGAAAACGCTTGTTTGGAACATTTCATTAATGTTGACTATAAATCATAAACTAAGCATTTTTCAGCTGAAATAATGAATGTAGTCCTCTTAATTCTTGCTTCTAAAGCATACGCAAGCAGAAATTTCAATGCACAATGATGTTTTTAAAAAAACAGTCAAAATGTGCTCCACTCGGGCTGAAAACGCTGTTGGGGACATTTCATTAATGTTGACTATAAATCAAAAACTAAGCATTTTTCAGCTGAAATAATGAATGTAGTCCTCTTAATTCTTGCTTCTAAAGCATACGCAAGCAGAAATTTCAATGTACAATGATGTTTTTAAAAAAACAGTCAAAATGTGCTCCACTCGGGCTGAAAACGCTTGTTTGGGACATTACATTAATGGTGACTATAAATCATAAACTAAGCATTTTTCAGCTGAAATAATGAATGTAGTCCTCTTAATTCTTGCTTCTAAAGCATACGCAAGCAGAAATTTCAATGCACAATGATGTTTTTAAAAAAACAGTCAAAATGTGCTCCACTCGGGCTGAAAACGCTGTTGGGGACATTTCATTAATGTTGACTATAAATCAAAAACTAAGCATTTTTCAGCTGAAATAATGAATGTAGTCCTCTTAATTCTTGCTTCTAAAGCATACGCAAGCAGAAATTTCAATGTACAATGATGTTTTTAAAAAAACAGTCAAAATGTGCTCCACTCGGGCTGAAAACGCTGTTGGGGACATTTCATTAATGTTGACTATAAATCAAAAACTAAGCATTTTTCAGCTGAAATAATGAATGTAGTCCTCTTAATTCTTGCTTCTAAAGCATACGCAAGCAGAAATTTCAATGTACAATGATGTTTTTAAAAAAACAGTCAAAATGTGCTCCACTCGGGCTGAAAACGCTTGTTTGGAACATTTCATTAATGTTGACTATAAATCATAAACTAAGCATTTTTCAGCTGAAAAAATGAATGTAGTCCTCTTAATTCTTGCTTCTAAAGCATACGCAAGCAGAAATTTCAATGTACAATGATGTTTTTAAAAAAACAGTCAAAATGTGCTCCACTCGGGCTGAAAACGCTGTTGGGGACATTTCATTAATGTTGACTATAAATCAAAAACTAAGCATTTTTCAGCTGAAATAATGAATGTAGTCCTCTTAATTCTTGCTTCTAAAGCATACGCAAGCAGAAATTTCAATGTACAATGATGTTTTTAAAAAAACAGTCAAAATGTGCTCCACTCGGGCTGAAAACGCTTGTTTGGGACATTACATTAATGGTGACTATAAATCATAAACTAAGCATTTTTCAGCTGAAATAATGAATGTAGTCCTCTTAATTCTTGCTTCTAAAGCATACGCAAGCAGAAATTTCAATGCACAATGATGTTTTTAAAAAAACAGTCAAAATGTGCTCCACTCGGGCTGAAAACGCTGTTGGGGACATTTCATTAATGTTGACTATAAATCAAAAACTAAGCATTTTTCAGCTGAAATAATGAATGTAGTCCTATTAATTCTTGCTTCTAAAGCATACGCAAGCAGAAATTTCAATGTACAATGATGTTTTTAAAAAAACAGTCAAAATGTGCTCCACTCGGGCTGAAAACGCTTGTTTGGAACATTTCATTAATGTTGACTATAAATCATAAACTAAGCATTTTTCAGCTGAAATAATGAATGTAGTCCTCTTAATTCTTGCTTCTAAAGCATACACAAGCAGAAATTTCAATGTACAATGATGTTTTTAAAAAAACAGTCAAAATGTGCTCCACTCGGGCTGAAAACGCTGTTGGGGACATTTCATTAATGTTGACTATAAATCAAAAACTAAGCATTTTTCAGCTGAAATAATGAATGTAGTCCTCTTAATTCTTGCTTCTAAAGCATACGCAAGCAGAAATTTCAATGTACAATGATGTTTTTAAAAAAACAGTCAAAATGTGCTCCACTCGGGCTGAAAACGCTTGTTGGGGACATTACATTAATGTTGACTATAAATCATAAACTAAGCATTTTTCAGCTGAAATAATGAATGTAGTCCTCTTAATTCTTGCTTCTAAAGCATACGCAAGCAGAAATTTCAATGTACAATGATGTTTTTAAAAAAAACAGTCAAAATGTGCTCCACTCGGGCTGAAAACGCTTGTTGGGGACATTACATTAATGTTGACTATAAATCATAAACTAAGCATTTTTCAGCTGAAATAATGAATGTAGTCCTCTTAATTCTTGCTTCTAAAGCATACGCAAGCAGAAATTTCAATGTACAATGATGTTTTTAAAAAAAACAGTCAAAATGTGCTCCACTCGGGCTGAAAACGCTGTTGGGGACATTTCATTAATGTTGACTATAAATCAAAAACTAAGCATTTTTCAGCTGAAATAATGAATGTAGTCCTCTTAATTCTTGCTTCTAAAGCATACGCAAGCAGAAATTTCAATGTACAATGATGTTTTTAAAAAAACAGTCAAAATGTGCTCCACTCGGGCTGAAAACGCTTGTTTGGAACATTTCATTAATGTTGACTATAAATCATAAACTAAGCATTTTTCAGCTGAAATAATGAATGTAGTCCTCTTAATTCTTGCTTCTAAAGCATACGCAAGCAGAAATTTCAATGTACAATGATGTTTTTAAAAAAACAGTCAAAATGTGCTCCACTCGGGCTGAAAACGCTGTTGGGGACATTTCATTAATGTTGACTATAAATCAAAAACTAAGCATTTTTCAGCTGAAATAATGAATGTAGTCCTCTTAATTCTTGCTTCTAAAGCATACGCAAGCAGAAATTTCAATGTACAATGATGTTTTTAAAAAAACAGTCAAAATGTGCTCCACTCGGGCTGAAAACGCTTGTTTGGGACATTACATTAATGGTGACTATAAATCATAAACTAAGCATTTTTCAGCTGAAATAATGAATGTAGTCCTCTTAATTCTTGCTTCTAAAGCATACGCAAGCAGAAATTTCAATGCACAATGATGTTTTTAAAAAAACAGTCAAAATGTGCTCCACTCGGGCTGAAAACGCTGTTGGGGACATTTCATTAATGTTGACTATAAATCAAAAACTAAGCATTTTTCAGCTGAAATAATGAATGTAGTCCTATTAATTCTTGCTTCTAAAGCATACGCAAGCAGAAATTTCAATGTACAATGATGTTTTTAAAAAAACAGTCAAAATGTGCTCCACTCGGGCTGAAAACGCTTGTTTGGAACATTTCATTAATGTTGACTATAAATCATAAACTAAGCATTTTTCAGCTGAAATAATGAATGTAGTCCTCTTAATTCTTGCTTCTAAAGCATACGCAAGCAGAAATTTCAATGTACAATGATGTTTTTAAAAAAACAGTCAAAATGTGCTCCACTCGGGCTGAAAACGCTGTTGGGGACATTTCATTAATGTTGACTATAAATCAAAAACTAAGCATTTTTCAGCTGAAATAATGAATGTAGTCCTCTTAATTCTTGCTTCTAAAGCATACGCAAGCAGAAATTTCAATGTACAATGATGTTTTTAAAAAAACAGTCAAAATGTGCTCCACTCGGGCTGAAAACGCTTGTTGGGGACATTACATTAATGTTGACTATAAATCATAAACTAAGCATTTTTCAGCTGAAATAATGAATGTAGTCCTCTTAATTCTTGCTTCTAAAGCATACGCAAGCAGAAATTTCAATGTACAATGATGTTTTTAAAAAAACAGTCAAAATGTGCTCCACTCGGGCTGAAAACGCTGTTGGGGACATTTCATTAATGTTGACTATAAATCAAAAACTAAGCATTTTTCAGCTGAAATAATGAATGTAGTCCTCTTAATTCTTGCTTCTAAAGCATACGCAAGCAGAAATTTCAATGTACAATGATGTTTTTAAAAAAACAGTCAAAATGTGCTCCACTCGGGCTGAAAACGCTTGTTGGGGACATTA
The DNA here is from genome assembly GCF_059441005.1 of Hippichthys cyanospilos. Classification (NCBI taxonomy): domain Eukaryota; kingdom Metazoa; phylum Chordata; class Actinopteri; order Syngnathiformes; family Syngnathidae; genus Hippichthys; species Hippichthys cyanospilos. The sequence goes on from NW_028283468.1 coordinate 39,603, forward strand.
CATTAATGTTGACTATAAATCATAAACTAAGCATTTTTCAGCTGAAATAATGAATGTAGTCCTCTTAATTCTTGCTTCTAAAGCATACGCAAGCAGAAATTTCAATGTACAATGATGTTTTTAAAAAAAACAGTCAAAATGTGCTCCACTCGGGCTGAAAACGCTTGTTGGGGACATTACATTAATGTTGACTATAAATCATAAACTAAGCATTTTTCAGCTGAAATAATGAATGTAGTCCTCTTAATTCTTGCTTCTAAAGCATACGCAAGCAGAAATTTCAATGTACAATGATGTTTTTAAAAAAAACAGTCAAAATGTGCTCCACTCGGGCTGAAAACGCTGTTGGGGACATTTCATTAATGTTGACTATAAATCAAAAACTAAGCATTTTTCAGCTGAAATAATGAATGTAGTCCTCTTAATTCTTGCTTCTAAAGCATACGCAAGCAGAAATTTCAATGTACAATGATGTTTTTAAAAAAACAGTCAAAATGTGCTCCACTCGGGCTGAAAACGCTTGTTTGGAACATTTCATTAATGTTGACTATAAATCATAAACTAAGCATTTTTCAGCTGAAATAATGAATGTAGTCCTCTTAATTCTTGCTTCTAAAGCATACGCAAGCAGAAATTTCAATGTACAATGATGTTTTTAAAAAAACAGTCAAAATGTGCTCCACTCGGGCTGAAAACGCTGTTGGGGACATTTCATTAATGTTGACTATAAATCAAAAACTAAGCATTTTTCAGCTGAAATAATGAATGTAGTCCTCTTAATTCTTGCTTCTAAAGCATACGCAAGCAGAAATTTCAATGTACAATGATGTTTTTAAAAAAACAGTCAAAATGTGCTCCACTCGGGCTGAAAACGCTTGTTTGGGACATTACATTAATGGTGACTATAAATCATAAACTAAGCATTTTTCAGCTGAAATAATGAATGTAGTCCTCTTAATTCTTGCTTCTAAAGCATACGCAAGCAGAAATTTCAATGCACAATGATGTTTTTAAAAAAACAGTCAAAATGTGCTCCACTCGGGCTGAAAACGCTGTTGGGGACATTTCATTAATGTTGACTATAAATCAAAAACTAAGCATTTTTCAGCTGAAATAATGAATGTAGTCCTATTAATTCTTGCTTCTAAAGCATACGCAAGCAGAAATTTCAATGTACAATGATGTTTTTAAAAAAACAGTCAAAATGTGCTCCACTCGGGCTGAAAACGCTTGTTTGGAACATTTCATTAATGTTGACTATAAATCATAAACTAAGCATTTTTCAGCTGAAATAATGAATGTAGTCCTCTTAATTCTTGCTTCTAAAGCATACGCAAGCAGAAATTTCAATGTACAATGATGTTTTTAAAAAAACAGTCAAAATGTGCTCCACTCGGGCTGAAAACGCTGTTGGGGACATTTCATTAATGTTGACTATAAATCAAAAACTAAGCATTTTTCAGCTGAAATAATGAATGTAGTCCTCTTAATTCTTGCTTCTAAAGCATACGCAAGCAGAAATTTCAATGTACAATGATGTTTTTAAAAAAACAGTCAAAATGTGCTCCACTCGGGCTGAAAACGCTTGTTGGGGACATTACATTAATGTTGACTATAAATCATAAACTAAGCATTTTTCAGCTGAAATAATGAATGTAGTCCTCTTAATTCTTGCTTCTAAAGCATACGCAAGCAGAAATTTCAATGTACAATGATGTTTTTAAAAAAAACAGTCAAAATGTGCTCCACTCGGGCTGAAAACGCTTGTTGGGGACATTACATTAATGTTGACTATAAATCATAAACTAAGCATTTTTCAGCTGAAATAATGAATGTAGTCCTCTTAATTCTTGCTTCTAAAGCATACGCAAGCAGAAATTTCAATGTACAATGATGTTTTTAAAAA
>NW_028283469.1:10000-17500 GCF_059441005.1 Hippichthys cyanospilos
CCGCCCGGTTCCTTAAACGCCCCTGGTCGCCCAACTGACCGGCAGAAGTGCTGAAATGAGGCCGACCTGCCTGGTTCCCTGGAGCGGCCAAATATTAGGCAAAGTGCCGGTGTCCGCCCGGTTCCCCAAACGCCCCTGGTCGCCCAACTCAGGGGAGAAGTGCTGAAATGAGGCCGAGTTGCCTGGTTCCCTAAAGCGGCCAAATATTAGGCAAAGTGCCGGTGTCCGCCCGGTTCCCCAAACGCCCCTGGTCGCCCAACTCAGGGGCAGAAGTGCTGAAATGAGGCCGACCTGCCTGGTTCCCTGGAGCGGCCAAATATTAGGCAAAGTGCCGGTGTCCGCCCGGTTCCCCAAACGCCCCTGGTCGCCCAACTCAGGGGAGAAGTGCTGAAATGAGGCCGAGTTGCCTGGTTCCCTAAAGCGGCCAAATATTAGGCAAAGTGCCGGTGTCCGCCCGGTTCCCCAAACGCCCCTGGTCGCCCAACTCAGGGGCAGAAGTGCTGAAATGAGGCCGACCTGCCTGGTTCCCTGGAGCGGCCAAATATTAGGCAAAGTGCCGCTGTCCGCCCGGTTCCCCAAACGCCCCTGGTCGCCCAACTCAGGGCAGAAGTGCTGAAGTCAGGCCGAGTGTCCTGGTTCCCTGGAGCGGCCAAATATTAGGCAAAAAGCCGGTGTCCGCCCGGTTCCCCAAACGCCCCTGGTCGCCCAACTCAGGGGCAGAAGTGCTGAAATGAGGCCGAGTTGCCTGGTTCCCTAAAGCGGCCAAAAAAAGAGCAAAGTGCCGGTGTCCGCCCGGTTCCCCAAACGCCCCTGGTCGCCCAACTCAGGGGAGAAGTGCTGAAATGAGGCCGAGTTGCCTGGTTCCCTAAAGCGGCCAAATATTAGGCAAAGTGCCGCTGTCCGCCCGGTTCCCCAAACGCCCCTGGTCGCCCAACTCAGGGGAGAAGTGCTGAAGTCAGGCCGAGTTGCCTGGTTCCCTGGAGCGGCCAAATATTAGGCAAAGTGCCGCTGTCCGCCCGGTTCTCGGGCCGGCTGTAAAAACGACTAAGTCCAACTTCAGGCTGGGAAGTGGCAAACTGAGGCCGAGTGTCCTGGTTCCCAAAATCGGCCAAATATTAGGCAAAGTGCCGGTGTCCGCCCGGTTCCCCAAACGCCCCTGGTCGCCCAACTCAGGGGCAGAAGTGCTGAAGTGAGGCCGACCTGCCTGGTTCCCAAAATCGGCCAAATATTAGGCAAAGTGCCGGTGTCCGCCCGGTTCCCCAAACGCCCCTGGTCGCCCAACTCAGGGGCAGAAGTGCTGAAGTCAGGCCGACCTGCCTGGTTCCCTGGAGCGGCCAAATAACAGGCAAAGTGCCGGTGTCCGCCCGGTTCCCCAAACGCCCCTGGTCGCCCAACTGACCGGCAGAAGTGCTGAAATGAGGCCGACCTGCCTGGTTCCCCGGAGCGGCCAAATATTAGGCAAAGTGCCGCTGTCCGCCCGGTTCCCCAAACGCCCCTGGTCGCCCAACTCAGGGGAGAAGTGCTGAAATGAGGCCGACCTGCCTGGTTCCCTGAAACGGCCAAATATTAGGCAAAGTGCCGCTGTCCGCCCGGTTCCTCACACGCCCCTGGTCGCCCAACTTACCGGCAGAAGTGCTGAAGTCAGGCCGACCTGCCTGGTTCCCTGGAGCGGCCAAATATCAGGCAAAGTGCCGCTGTCCGCCCGGTTCCTCAAACGCCCCTGGTCGCCCAACTCAGGGGCAGAAGTGCAGGAATGAGGCCGACCTGCCTGGTTCCCTGGAGCGGCTAAAAATTAGGCAAAGTGCCGGTGTCAAACGCCCCTGGTCGCCCAGCCCAAAAAATGACAAAGTCCCACAAACGCCCCTGGTCGCCCAAACACTAAACGCCCCTGGTCGCCCAGCCGAAAAAATGACAAAGTCCCACAGACGCCCCTGGTCGCCCAAACACTCAACGCCCCTGGTCGCCCATCCGAAAAAATGACTAAGTGCCAACAGCGCCCCTGGTCGCCCAGCCCAAAAAATGACAAAGTGCCAACAGCGCCCCTGGTCGCCCAGCCTTAAAATATGACAAAGTCACACTTCAGGCCGAATTGTGCTGAACAGAGGCCGACCTGCCTGGTTCCCTGGAGCGGCCAAATAACAGGCAATGTCCCGGTGTCTGCCCGGTCCCTCAAACGCCCCTGGTCGCCCAGGATTAAAATATGACAAAGTCCCACTTCAGGCCGACTTGTGCTGAGCAGAGGCCGGCGTTCCTGGTTCCCTGGAGCGGCCAAATTAAAGGCAAAGTGCCGGTGTCATCCCGGTCCCTCAAACGCCCCTGGTCGCCCAGGATTAAAATATGACAAAGTCCCACTTCAGGCCGACTTGTGCTGAGCAGAGGCCGGCGTTCCTGGTTCCCTGGAGCGGCCGAATTAAAGGCAAAGTCCCGGTGTCAGCCCGGTCCCACAAACGCCCCTGGTCGCCCAGCCACACGGCGCCCCTGGTCGCCCATCCACAAAAACGGCAAAGTGTCAAAAATGCCCCTGGTCGCCCAGCCAATAAACGCCCCTGGTCGCCCATTCATAAAAACGGCAAAGTGTCAAAAATGCCCCTGGTCGCCCAGCCACTAGCCGCCCCTGGTCGCCCATCCATAAAAACGGCAAAGTGTCAAAAATGCCCCTGGTCGCCCAGCAAACAAACGCCCCTGGTCGCCCATCCATAAAAACGGCAAAGTGTCAAAAATGCCCCTGGTCGCCCAGCAAACAAACGCCCCTGGTCGCCCATCCATAAAAACGGCAAAGTGTCAAAAATGCCCCTGGTCGCCCAGCAAACAAACGCCCCTGGTCGCCCATCCACAAAAACGGCAAAGTGTCAAAAATACCCCTGGTCGCCCAGCCAATAAACGCCCCTGGTCGCCCATCCATAAAAACGGCAAAGTGTCAAAAATGCCCCTGGTCGCCCAGCAAACAAACGCCCCTGGTCGCCCATCCATAAAAACGGCAAAGTGTCAAAAATACCCCTGGTCGCCCAGCCACTAGCCGCCCCTGGTCGCCCATCCATAAAAACGGCAAAGTGTCAAAAAAGCGGCCAAAAAAAGAGCAAAGTGCCGGTGTCCGCCCGGTTCCCCAAACGCCCCTGGTCGCCCAACTCAGGGGCAGAAGTGCTGAAATGAGGCCGAGTTGCCTGGTTCCCTGGAGCGGCCAAATATTAGGCAAAGTGCCGGTGTCCGCCCGGTTCCTTAAACGCCCCTGGTCGCCCAACTGACCGGCAGAAGTGCTGAAATGAGGACGACCTGCCTGGTTCCCTGGAGCGGCCAAATATTAGGCAAAGTGCCGCTGTCCGCCCGGTTCCCCAAACGCCCCTGGTCGCCCAACTCAGGGGCAGAAGTGCAGGAATGAGGCCGACCTGCCTGGTTCCCCGGAGCGGCCAAATATTAGGCAAAGTGCCGCTGTCCGCCCGGTTCCCCAAACGCCCCTGGTCGCCCAACTCAGGGGCAGAAGTGCAGGAATGAGGCCGACCTGCCTGGTTCCCTGGAGCGGCTAAAAATTAGGCAAAGTGCCGGTGTCAAACGCCCCTGGTCGCCCAGCCCAAAAAATGACAAAGTCCCACAAACGCCCCTGGTCGCCCAAACACTAAACGCCCCTGGTCGCCCAGCCGAAAAAATGACTAAGTGCCAACAGCGCCCCTGGTCGCCCAAACACTCAACGCCCCTGGTCGCCCAGCCGAAAAAATGACTAAGTGCCAACGGCGCCCCTGGTCGCCCAGCCGAAAAAATGACTAAGTGCCAACAGCGCCCCTGGTCGCCCAGCCTTAAAAAATGACAAAGTCACACTTCAGGCCGAATTGTGCTGAAGTGAGGCCGACCTGCCTGGTTCCCTGGAGCGGCCAAATATTAGGCAAAGTGCCGCTGTCCGCCCGGTTCCTCAAACGCCCCTGGTCGCCCAACTCAGGGGCAGAAGTGCTGAAGTCAGGCCGACCTGCCTGGTTCCCTGGAGCGGCCAAATATTAGGCAAAGTGCCGGTGTCCGCCCGGTTCCCCAAACGCCCCTGGTCGCCCAACTCAGGGGCAGAAGTGCTGAAGTGAGGCCGACCTGCCTGGTTCCCAAAATCGGCCAAATATTAGGCAAAGTGCCGGTGTCCGCCCGGTTCCCCAAACGCCCCTGGTCGCCCAACTCAGGGGCAGAAGTGCTGAAGTCAGGCCGACCTGCCTGGTTCCCTGGAGCGGCCAAATAACAGGCAAAGTGCCGGTGTCCGCCCGGTTCCCCAAACGCCCCTGGTCGCCCAACTGACCGGCAGAAGTGCTGAAATGAGGCCGACCTGCCTGGTTCCCCGGAGCGGCCAAATATTAGGCAAAGTGCCGCTGTCCGCCCGGTTCCCCAAACGCCCCTGGTCGCCCAACTCAGGGGAGAAGTGCTGAAGTCAGGCCGAGTTGCCTGGTTCCCTGAAACGGCCAAATATTAGGCAAAGTGCCGCTGTCCGCCCGGTTCCTCACACGCCCCTGGTCGCCCAACTTACCGGCAGAAGTGCTGAAGTCAGGCCGACCTGCCTGGTTCCCTGGAGCGGCCAAATATCAGGCAAAGTGCCGCTGTCCGCCCGGTTCCTCAAACGCCCCTGGTCGCCCAACTCAGGGGCAGAAGTGCAGGAATGAGGCCGACCTGCCTGGTTCCCCGGAGCGGCTAAAAATTAGGCAAAGTGCCGGTGTCAAACGCCCCTGGTCGCCCAGCCCAAAAAATGACAAAGTCCCACAAACGCCCCTGGTCGCCCAAACACTAAACGCCCCTGGTCGCCCATCCGAAAAAATGACTAAGTGCCAACAGCGCCCCTGGTCGCCCAGCCCAAAAAATGACAAAGTGCCAACAGCGCCCCTGGTCGCCCAGCCTTAAAATATGACAAAGTCACACTTCAGGCCGAATTGTGCTGAACAGAGGCCGACCTGCCTGGTTCCCTGGAGCGGCCAAATAACAGGCAATGTCCCGGTGTCTGCCCGGTCCCTCAAACGCCCCTGGTCGCCCAGGATTAAAATATGACAAAGTCACACTTCAGGCCGACTTGTGCTGAGCAGAGGCCGGCGTTCCTGGTTCCCTGGAGCGGCCAAATTAAAGGCAAAGTGCCGGTGTCATCCCGGTCCCTCAAACGCCCCTGGTCGCCCAGGATTAAAATATGACAAAGTCCCACTTCAGGCCGACTTGTGCTGAGCAGAGGCCGGCGTTCCTGGTTCCCTGGAGCGGCCAAATTAAAGGCAAAGTGCCGGTGTCATCCCGGTCCCTCAAACGCCCCTGGTCGCCCAGGATTAAAATATGACAAAGTCCCACTTCAGGCCGACTTGTGCTGAGCAGAGGCCGGCGTTCCTGGTTCCCTGGAGCGGCCGAATTAAAGGCAAAGTCCCGGTGTCAGCCCGGTCCCACAAACGCCCCTGGTCGCCCAGCCACACGGCGCCCCTGGTCGCCCATCCACAAAAACGGCAAAGTGTCAAAAATGCCCCTGGTCGCCCAGCCAATAAACGCCCCTGGTCGCCCATCCATAAAAACGGCAAAGTGTCAAAAATGCCCCTGGTCGCCCAGCCACTAGCCGCCCCTGGTCGCCCATCCATAAAAACGGCAAAGTGTCAAAAATGCCCCTGGTCGCCCAGCAAACAAACGCCCCTGGTCGCCCATCCATAAAAACGGCAAAGTGTCAAAAATGCCCCTGGTCGCCCAGCCACACGGCGCCCCTGGTCGCCCATCCACAAAAACGGCAAAGTGTCAAAAATGCCCCTGGTCGCCCAGCCAATAAACGCCCCTGGTCGCCCATCCATAAAAACGGCAAAGTGTCAAAAATGCCCCTGGTCGCCCAGCCACTAGCCGCCCCTGGTCGCCCATCCATAAAAACGGCAAAGTGTCAAAAATGCCCCTGGTCGCCCAGCAAACAAACGCCCCTGGTCGCCCATCCATAAAAACGGCAAAGTGTCAAAAATGCCCCTGGTCGCCCAGCAAACAAACGCCCCTGGTCGCCCATCCATAAAAACGGCAAAGTGTCAAAAATGCCCCTGGTCGCCCAGCAAACAAACGCCCCTGGTCGCCCATCCATAAAAACGGCAAAGTGTCAAAAATGCCCCTGGTCGCCCAGCAAACAAACGCCCCTGGTCGCCCATCCATAAAAACGGCAAAGTGTCAAAAATGCCCCTGGTCGCCCAGCAAACAAACGCCCCTGGTCGCCCATCCATAAAAACGGCAAAGTGTCAAAAATGCCCCTGGTCGCCCAGCAAACAAACGCCCCTGGTCGCCCATCCATAAAAACGGCAAAGTGTCAAAAATGCCCCTGGTCGCCCAGCAAACAAACGCCCCTGGTCGCCCATCCATAAAAACGGCAAAGTGTCAAAAATGCCCCTGGTCGCCCAGCAAACAAACGCCCCTGGTCGCCCATCCATAAAAACGGCAAAGTGTCAAAAATGCCCCTGGTCGCCCAGCAAACAAACGCCCCTGGTCGCCCATCCATAAAAACGGCAAAGTGTCAAAAATGCCCCTGGTCGCCCAGCAAACAAACGCCCCTGGTCGCCCAGCCGAAAAAATGACTAAGTGCAAACAGCGCCCCTGGTCGCCCAAACACTCAACGCCCCTGGTCGCCCAGCCGAAAAAATGACTAAGTGCCAACGGCGCCCCTGGTCGCCCAAACACTCAACGCCCCTGGTCGCCCAGCCGAAAAAATGACTAAGTGCCAACGGCGCCCCTGGTCGCCCAAACACTCAACGCCCCTGGTCGCCCAGCCTTAAAAATGACTAAGTGCAAACGGCGCCCCTGGTCGCCCAGCCGAAAAAATGACAAAGTGCCAACAGCGCCCCTGGTCGCCCAACCGAAAAAATGACTAAGTGCCCGCATCTTTTGCGTTGACCCCCCACCTCTACCCTCAAACCAAAAAGATGCGGAGGTTTGACCCAGATCTCCAAAACACTATCGGCACATATATAGGGAACAGCATTTTAAGAGCTTTTGGAGCCGAAAATATGACAAAGTCCCACTTTTTCGAAAATATGACAAAGTCCCACTTTTCGAAAATATGACAAAGTCCCACTTTTTCGAAAATATGGCAAAGTCCCACTTTTCTGAAAATATGACAGAGTGCCACTTTTATCACAAATGAGTGCCTGGCTCCCCGGCAATGTGAAACACGAACACGGACTGGAGAAGCGGGCGGCTTTGCCGCTCGCCGCGGCCTCGCTCCGGAAGGGGGGGGGCCGCTTATGAAACACGAACACGGACTGGAGAAGCGGGCGGCGTTGCCGCTCGCCGCGGCCTCGCTCCGGGTGGGGGGGGGGCCGCTAATGAAACACGAACACGGACTGGAGAAGCGGGCGGCGTTGCCGCTCGCCGCGGCCTCGCTCCGGTTGGGGGGGGGGCCGCTAATGAAACACGAACACGGACTGGAGAAGCGGGCGGCTTTGCCGCTCTTCCCGGCCTCGCTCCGAGCGGGCGGGCCGAATATTAAACACGAACACGGACCGGAGAAGCGGGCGGCTCTGCCGCTCGCCGCGGCCTTTCGGGGGGGCC
>NW_028283469.1:30000-40514 GCF_059441005.1 Hippichthys cyanospilos
GGTGACGGCCCGGTTCTCGGGCCGGCCGGGAAAACGACAAAGTCCAACTTCAGGCTGGGAAGTGGCAAAATGAGGCCGAGTGTCCTGGTTCCCCAAAACGGCTAAAAATAAGGCAAAGTGCCGGTGACGGCCCGGTTCTCGGGCCGGCCGGGAAAACGACAAAGTCCAACTTCAGGCTGGGAAGTGGCAAAATGAGGCCGAGTGTCCTGGTTCCCCAAAACGGCTAAAAATAAGGCAAAGTGCCGCTGTCCGCCCGGTTCCCCAAACGCCCCTGGTCGCCCAACTCAGGGGAGAAGTGCTGAAGTCAGGCCGAGTTGCCTGGTTCCCTGGAGCGGCCAAATATTAGGCAAAGTGCCGGTGTCCGCCCGGTTCCTTAAACGCCCCTGGTCGCCCAACTGACCGGCAGAAGTGCTGAAATGAGGCCGACCTGCCTGGTTCCCTGGAGCGGCCAAATATTAGGCAAGGTGCCGGTGTCCGCCCGGTTCCCCAAACGCCCCTGGTCGCCCAACTCAGGGGAGAAGTGCTGAAATGAGGCCGAGTTGCCTGGTTCCCTAAAGCGGCCAAATATTAGGCAAAGTGCCGGTGTCCGCCCGGTTCCCCAAACGCCCCTGGTCGCCCAACTCAGGGGCAGAAGTGCTGAAATGAGGCCGACCTGCCTGGTTCCCTGGAGCGGCCAAATATTAGGCAAAGTGCCGGTGTCCGCCCGGTTCCCCAAACGCCCCTGGTCGCCCAACTCAGGGGAGAAGTGCTGAAATGAGGCCGAGTTGCCTGGTTCCCTAAAGCGGCCAAATATTAGGCAAAGTGCCGGTGTCCGCCCGGTTCCCCAAACGCCCCTGGTCGCCCAACTCAGGGGCAGAAGTGCTGAAATGAGGCCGACCTGCCTGGTTCCCTGGAGCGGCCAAATATTAGGCAAAGTGCCGCTGTCCGCCCGGTTCCCCAAACGCCCCTGGTCGCCCAACTCAGGGCAGAAGTGCTGAAGTCAGGCCGAGTGTCCTGGTTCCCTGGAGCGGCCAAATATTAGGCAAAAAGCCGGTGTCCGCCCGGTTCCCCAAACGCCCCTGGTCGCCCAACTCAGGGGCAGAAGTGCTGAAATGAGGCCGAGTTGCCTGGTTCCCTAAAGCGGCCAAAAAAAGAGCAAAGTGCCGGTGTCCGCCCGGTTCCCCAAACGCCCCTGGTCGCCCAACTCAGGGGAGAAGTGCTGAAATGAGGCCGAGTTGCCTGGTTCCCTAAAGCGGCCAAATATTAGGCAAAGTGCCGCTGTCCGCCCGGTTCCCCAAACGCCCCTGGTCGCCCAACTCAGGGGAGAAGTGCTGAAGTCAGGCCGAGTTGCCTGGTTCCCTGGAGCGGCCAAATATTAGGCAAAGTGCCGCTGTCCGCCCGGTTCTCGGGCCGGCTGTAAAAACGACTAAGTCCAACTTCAGGCTGGGAAGTGGCAAACTGAGGCCGAGTGTCCTGGTTCCCAAAATCGGCCAAATATTAGGCAAAGTGCCGGTGTCCGCCCGGTTCCCCAAACGCCCCTGGTCGCCCAACTCAGGGGCAGAAGTGCTGAAGTGAGGCCGACCTGCCTGGTTCCCAAAATCGGCCAAATATTAGGCAAAGTGCCGGTGTCCGCCCGGTTCCCCAAACGCCCCTGGTCGCCCAACTCAGGGGCAGAAGTGCTGAAGTCAGGCCGACCTGCCTGGTTCCCTGGAGCGGCCAAATAACAGGCAAAGTGCCGGTGTCCGCCCGGTTCCCCAAACGCCCCTGGTCGCCCAACTGACCGGCAGAAGTGCTGAAATGAGGCCGACCTGCCTGGTTCCCCGGAGCGGCCAAATATTAGGCAAAGTGCCGCTGTCCGCCCGGTTCCCCAAACGCCCCTGGTCGCCCAACTCAGGGGAGAAGTGCTGAAATGAGGCCGACCTGCCTGGTTCCCTGAAACGGCCAAATATTAGGCAAAGTGCCGCTGTCCGCCCGGTTCCTCACACGCCCCTGGTCGCCCAACTTACCGGCAGAAGTGCTGAAGTCAGGCCGACCTGCCTGGTTCCCTGGAGCGGCCAAATATCAGGCAAAGTGCCGCTGTCCGCCCGGTTCCTCAAACGCCCCTGGTCGCCCAACTCAGGGGCAGAAGTGCAGGAATGAGGCCGACCTGCCTGGTTCCCTGGAGCGGCTAAAAATTAGGCAAAGTGCCGGTGTCAAACGCCCCTGGTCGCCCAGCCCAAAAAATGACAAAGTCCCACAAACGCCCCTGGTCGCCCAAACACTAAACGCCCCTGGTCGCCCAGCCGAAAAAATGACAAAGTCCCACAGACGCCCCTGGTCGCCCAAACACTCAACGCCCCTGGTCGCCCATCCGAAAAAATGACTAAGTGCCAACAGCGCCCCTGGTCGCCCAGCCCAAAAAATGACAAAGTGCCAACAGCGCCCCTGGTCGCCCAGCCTTAAAATATGACAAAGTCACACTTCAGGCCGAATTGTGCTGAACAGAGGCCGACCTGCCTGGTTCCCTGGAGCGGCCAAATAACAGGCAATGTCCCGGTGTCTGCCCGGTCCCTCAAACGCCCCTGGTCGCCCAGGATTAAAATATGACAAAGTCCCACTTCAGGCCGACTTGTGCTGAGCAGAGGCCGGCGTTCCTGGTTCCCTGGAGCGGCCAAATTAAAGGCAAAGTGCCGGTGTCATCCCGGTCCCTCAAACGCCCCTGGTCGCCCAGGATTAAAATATGACAAAGTCCCACTTCAGGCCGACTTGTGCTGAGCAGAGGCCGGCGTTCCTGGTTCCCTGGAGCGGCCGAATTAAAGGCAAAGTCCCGGTGTCAGCCCGGTCCCACAAACGCCCCTGGTCGCCCAGCCACACGGCGCCCCTGGTCGCCCATCCACAAAAACGGCAAAGTGTCAAAAATGCCCCTGGTCGCCCAGCCAATAAACGCCCCTGGTCGCCCATTCATAAAAACGGCAAAGTGTCAAAAATGCCCCTGGTCGCCCAGCCACTAGCCGCCCCTGGTCGCCCATCCATAAAAACGGCAAAGTGTCAAAAATGCCCCTGGTCGCCCAGCAAACAAACGCCCCTGGTCGCCCATCCATAAAAACGGCAAAGTGTCAAAAATGCCCCTGGTCGCCCAGCAAACAAACGCCCCTGGTCGCCCATCCATAAAAACGGCAAAGTGTCAAAAATGCCCCTGGTCGCCCAGCAAACAAACGCCCCTGGTCGCCCATCCACAAAAACGGCAAAGTGTCAAAAATACCCCTGGTCGCCCAGCCAATAAACGCCCCTGGTCGCCCATCCATAAAAACGGCAAAGTGTCAAAAATGCCCCTGGTCGCCCAGCAAACAAACGCCCCTGGTCGCCCATCCATAAAAACGGCAAAGTGTCAAAAATACCCCTGGTCGCCCAGCCACTAGCCGCCCCTGGTCGCCCATCCATAAAAACGGCAAAGTGTCAAAAAAGCGGCCAAAAAAAGAGCAAAGTGCCGGTGTCCGCCCGGTTCCCCAAACGCCCCTGGTCGCCCAACTCAGGGGCAGAAGTGCTGAAATGAGGCCGAGTTGCCTGGTTCCCTGGAGCGGCCAAATATTAGGCAAAGTGCCGGTGTCCGCCCGGTTCCTTAAACGCCCCTGGTCGCCCAACTGACCGGCAGAAGTGCTGAAATGAGGACGACCTGCCTGGTTCCCTGGAGCGGCCAAATATTAGGCAAAGTGCCGCTGTCCGCCCGGTTCCCCAAACGCCCCTGGTCGCCCAACTCAGGGGCAGAAGTGCAGGAATGAGGCCGACCTGCCTGGTTCCCCGGAGCGGCCAAATATTAGGCAAAGTGCCGCTGTCCGCCCGGTTCCCCAAACGCCCCTGGTCGCCCAACTCAGGGGCAGAAGTGCAGGAATGAGGCCGACCTGCCTGGTTCCCTGGAGCGGCTAAAAATTAGGCAAAGTGCCGGTGTCAAACGCCCCTGGTCGCCCAGCCCAAAAAATGACAAAGTCCCACAAACGCCCCTGGTCGCCCAAACACTAAACGCCCCTGGTCGCCCAGCCGAAAAAATGACTAAGTGCCAACAGCGCCCCTGGTCGCCCAAACACTCAACGCCCCTGGTCGCCCAGCCGAAAAAATGACTAAGTGCCAACGGCGCCCCTGGTCGCCCAGCCGAAAAAATGACTAAGTGCCAACAGCGCCCCTGGTCGCCCAGCCTTAAAAAATGACAAAGTCACACTTCAGGCCGAATTGTGCTGAAGTGAGGCCGACCTGCCTGGTTCCCTGGAGCGGCCAAATATTAGGCAAAGTGCCGCTGTCCGCCCGGTTCCTCAAACGCCCCTGGTCGCCCAACTCAGGGGCAGAAGTGCTGAAGTCAGGCCGACCTGCCTGGTTCCCTGGAGCGGCCAAATATTAGGCAAAGTGCCGGTGTCCGCCCGGTTCCCCAAACGCCCCTGGTCGCCCAACTCAGGGGCAGAAGTGCTGAAGTGAGGCCGACCTGCCTGGTTCCCAAAATCGGCCAAATATTAGGCAAAGTGCCGGTGTCCGCCCGGTTCCCCAAACGCCCCTGGTCGCCCAACTCAGGGGCAGAAGTGCTGAAGTCAGGCCGACCTGCCTGGTTCCCTGGAGCGGCCAAATAACAGGCAAAGTGCCGGTGTCCGCCCGGTTCCCCAAACGCCCCTGGTCGCCCAACTGACCGGCAGAAGTGCTGAAATGAGGCCGACCTGCCTGGTTCCCCGGAGCGGCCAAATATTAGGCAAAGTGCCGCTGTCCGCCCGGTTCCCCAAACGCCCCTGGTCGCCCAACTCAGGGGAGAAGTGCTGAAGTCAGGCCGAGTTGCCTGGTTCCCTGAAACGGCCAAATATTAGGCAAAGTGCCGCTGTCCGCCCGGTTCCTCACACGCCCCTGGTCGCCCAACTTACCGGCAGAAGTGCTGAAGTCAGGCCGACCTGCCTGGTTCCCTGGAGCGGCCAAATATCAGGCAAAGTGCCGCTGTCCGCCCGGTTCCTCAAACGCCCCTGGTCGCCCAACTCAGGGGCAGAAGTGCAGGAATGAGGCCGACCTGCCTGGTTCCCCGGAGCGGCTAAAAATTAGGCAAAGTGCCGGTGTCAAACGCCCCTGGTCGCCCAGCCCAAAAAATGACAAAGTCCCACAAACGCCCCTGGTCGCCCAAACACTAAACGCCCCTGGTCGCCCATCCGAAAAAATGACTAAGTGCCAACAGCGCCCCTGGTCGCCCAGCCCAAAAAATGACAAAGTGCCAACAGCGCCCCTGGTCGCCCAGCCTTAAAATATGACAAAGTCACACTTCAGGCCGAATTGTGCTGAACAGAGGCCGACCTGCCTGGTTCCCTGGAGCGGCCAAATAACAGGCAATGTCCCGGTGTCTGCCCGGTCCCTCAAACGCCCCTGGTCGCCCAGGATTAAAATATGACAAAGTCACACTTCAGGCCGACTTGTGCTGAGCAGAGGCCGGCGTTCCTGGTTCCCTGGAGCGGCCAAATTAAAGGCAAAGTGCCGGTGTCATCCCGGTCCCTCAAACGCCCCTGGTCGCCCAGGATTAAAATATGACAAAGTCCCACTTCAGGCCGACTTGTGCTGAGCAGAGGCCGGCGTTCCTGGTTCCCTGGAGCGGCCAAATTAAAGGCAAAGTGCCGGTGTCATCCCGGTCCCTCAAACGCCCCTGGTCGCCCAGGATTAAAATATGACAAAGTCCCACTTCAGGCCGACTTGTGCTGAGCAGAGGCCGGCGTTCCTGGTTCCCTGGAGCGGCCGAATTAAAGGCAAAGTCCCGGTGTCAGCCCGGTCCCACAAACGCCCCTGGTCGCCCAGCCACACGGCGCCCCTGGTCGCCCATCCACAAAAACGGCAAAGTGTCAAAAATGCCCCTGGTCGCCCAGCCAATAAACGCCCCTGGTCGCCCATCCATAAAAACGGCAAAGTGTCAAAAATGCCCCTGGTCGCCCAGCCACTAGCCGCCCCTGGTCGCCCATCCATAAAAACGGCAAAGTGTCAAAAATGCCCCTGGTCGCCCAGCAAACAAACGCCCCTGGTCGCCCATCCATAAAAACGGCAAAGTGTCAAAAATGCCCCTGGTCGCCCAGCCACACGGCGCCCCTGGTCGCCCATCCACAAAAACGGCAAAGTGTCAAAAATGCCCCTGGTCGCCCAGCCAATAAACGCCCCTGGTCGCCCATCCATAAAAACGGCAAAGTGTCAAAAATGCCCCTGGTCGCCCAGCCACTAGCCGCCCCTGGTCGCCCATCCATAAAAACGGCAAAGTGTCAAAAATGCCCCTGGTCGCCCAGCAAACAAACGCCCCTGGTCGCCCATCCATAAAAACGGCAAAGTGTCAAAAATGCCCCTGGTCGCCCAGCAAACAAACGCCCCTGGTCGCCCATCCATAAAAACGGCAAAGTGTCAAAAATGCCCCTGGTCGCCCAGCAAACAAACGCCCCTGGTCGCCCATCCATAAAAACGGCAAAGTGTCAAAAATGCCCCTGGTCGCCCAGCAAACAAACGCCCCTGGTCGCCCATCCATAAAAACGGCAAAGTGTCAAAAATGCCCCTGGTCGCCCAGCAAACAAACGCCCCTGGTCGCCCATCCATAAAAACGGCAAAGTGTCAAAAATGCCCCTGGTCGCCCAGCAAACAAACGCCCCTGGTCGCCCATCCATAAAAACGGCAAAGTGTCAAAAATGCCCCTGGTCGCCCAGCAAACAAACGCCCCTGGTCGCCCAGCCGAAAAAATGACTAAGTGCAAACAGCGCCCCTGGTCGCCCAAACACTCAACGCCCCTGGTCGCCCAGCCGAAAAAATGACTAAGTGCCAACGGCGCCCCTGGTCGCCCAAACACTCAACGCCCCTGGTCGCCCAGCCGAAAAAATGACTAAGTGCCAACGGCGCCCCTGGTCGCCCAAACACTCAACGCCCCTGGTCGCCCAGCCTTAAAAATGACTAAGTGCAAACGGCGCCCCTGGTCGCCCAGCCGAAAAAATGACAAAGTGCCAACAGCGCCCCTGGTCGCCCAACCGAAAAAATGACTAAGTGCCCGCATCTTTTGCGTTGACCCCCCACCTCTACCCTCAAACCAAAAAGATGCGGAGGTTTGACCCAGATCTCCAAAACACTATCGGCACATATATAGGGAACAGCATTTTAAGAGCTTTTGGAGCCGAAAATATGACAAAGTCCCACTTTTTCGAAAATATGACAAAGTCCCACTTTTCGAAAATATGACAAAGTCCCACTTTTTCGAAAATATGGCAAAGTCCCACTTTTCTGAAAATATGACAGAGTGCCACTTTTATCACAAATGAGTGCCTGGCTCCCCGGCAATGTGAAACACGAACACGGACTGGAGAAGCGGGCGGCTTTGCCGCTCGCCGCGGCCTCGCTCCGGAAGGGGGGGGGCCGCTTATGAAACACGAACACGGACTGGAGAAGCGGGCGGCGTTGCCGCTCGCCGCGGCCTCGCTCCGGGTGGGGGGGGGGCCGCTAATGAAACACGAACACGGACTGGAGAAGCGGGCGGCGTTGCCGCTCGCCGCGGCCTCGCTCCGGTTGGGGGGGGGGCCGCTAATGAAACACGAACACGGACTGGAGAAGCGGGCGGCTTTGCCGCTCTTCCCGGCCTCGCTCCGAGCGGGCGGGCCGAATATTAAACACGAACACGGACCGGAGAAGCGGGCGGCTCTGCCGCTCGCCGCGGCCTTTCGGGGGGGCCGCTTATGAAACACGAACACGGACCGGAGAAGCGGTCGGCTTAGCCGCTCTTCCCGGCCTCGCTCCGAGCGGGCGGGCCGCATATTAAACACGAACACGGACCGGAGAAGCGGGCGGCCTTTTGGCTCGCCGCGGCCTTTCGGGGGGGCCGCTTATGAAACACGAACACGGACCGGAGAAGCGGTCGGCTTAGCCGCTCTCCCCGGCCTCGCTCCGAGCGGGCGGGCCGAATATTAAACACGAACACGGACCGGAGAAGCGGGCGGCCTTTTGGCTCGCCGCGGCCTTTCGGGGGGGCCGCTTATGAAACACGAACACGGACCGGAGAAGCGGTCGGCTTAGCCGCTCTTCCCGGCCTCGCTCCGAGCGGGCGGGCCGAATATTAAACACGAACACGGACCGGAGAAGCGGGCGGCCTTTTGGCTCGCCGCGGCCTCGCTCCAGGCGGGCCGCTTAACGAACACGGACCAGAGAAAGCGGGCGGCCTTTCGGCTCGCCGCGGCCTCGCTCCAGGCGGGCCGCTTAACGAACACGGACCAGAGAAAGCGGGCGGCCTTTCGGCTCGCCCCGGCCTCGCTCCAGGCGGGCCGCTTAACGAACACGGACCAGAGAAAGCGGGCGGCCTTTCGGCTCGCCCCGGCCTCGCTCCAGGCGGGCCGCTTAACGAACACGGACCAGAGAAAGCGGGCGGCCTTTCGGCTCGCCCCGGCCTCGCTCCAGGCGGGCCGCTTAACGAACACGGACCAGAGAAAGCGGGCGGCCTTTCGGCTCGCCCCGGCCTCGCTCCAGGCGGGCCGCTTAACGAACACGGACCAGAGAAAGCGGGCGGCCTTTCGGCTCGCCCCGGCCTCGCTCCAGGCGGGCCGCTTAACGAACACGGACCAGAGAAAGCGGGCGGCCTTTCGGCTCGCCCCGGCCTCGCTCCAGGCGGGCCGCTTAACGAACACGGACCGGGGCAGCGGGCGGCCCCACGCGCTCGCCGCGGCCTCGCTCCGAGCGGGCCGCGTAACGAACAGGAACACGGACCGGAGAAGCGGGCGGCCTTTCGGCTCGCCCCGGCCTCGCTCCAAGCGGGCCGCTTAACGAACACAGACCAATGCACGGGGGCGGCCCTCGCGCTCGCCCCGGCCCCGCTCCAGGCGGGCGCCTTACTAACACGGACCGAAGGCCGGCGGCCGCTCCTCGCGGCCACGCACCCACACCCCCGCACCGACCGATCGGCGATTACAACCTGCCATCGGAGGGCCCCCGCCGGCGCCGCCAGGCGCTCGGGCGGACGGCTCCTCCGGCCGCGGGTCCACTCCAGCGCCGGGGACGCGGCGAGCGCGGCCTCGCGGCCCCGCCCGCCAATGCCTCGGCGCGAAACGTATCTGGCGAGACCGAGACGGCCCGAATGTCACATTTTTTTCCGACGCACGCAGAGGTCCCACATCGGAGGGCCGTCGCGCCGGCGCCGGCGCCCGTTCGCTCGGGCTGCCCGCAGCGTCCCGCGGCCGTTCCCATCCGTGGAAATCTATTTCTCAAACCAGCCGCGCGCACGGCGCGCCGTTGCGGGGGTTATCGGGAGGGGAGCATGCGCGGCCCGTCGCAGCCACCGGGCCCGCGTCTCCCCCAGACAACGCGCGCAAGATCCAAATGAATCGGGGGCGGGCCCCCCCACCGCTGCTACCGGGGGGAGTCTCCGCCCCAAAGAAAGCGCCCCGGGCTGGCGCCCGCGCGCGCGCTTCGGCCGACAGCGGGGCCGGCGCGCGCCGGGCGTCCCCCCGGGGCCGCCCTCCCTCCGATCCGCAGGGGGAATGCAGGGCTACCTGGTTGATCCTGCCAGTAGCATATGCTTGTCTCAAAGATTAAGCCATGCAAGTCTAAGTACACACGGCCCGTACAGCGAAACTGCGAATGGCTCATTAAATCAGTTATGGTTCCTTTGATCGCTCCACCGTTACTTGGATAACTGTGGCAATTCTAGAGCTAATACATGCAAACGAGCGCCGGCCCCCCCCCCCGGGGGAGGCGCGCATTTATCAGACACCAAAACCCACGCGGGCCCGGCGGCGCGGGGCCAGGGCGGGCGCCGGCGCTCTCGGGCGCCGTCGTGCCGCTCGCCCGCGCGGCCGGCCCGGCCCCCTTGGCGACCCTGGATAAACTCGAGCCGATCGCCGGCCCCCCCGCGGCGGCGACGTCTCATTCGAATGTCTGCCCTATCAACTTTCGATGGTACTTTCTGCGACTACCATGGTGACCACGGGTAACGGGGAATCAGGGTTCGATTCCGGAGAGGGAGCCCGAGAAACGGCTACCACATCCAAGGAAGGCAGCAGGCGCGCAAATTACCCACTCCCGACTCGGGGAGGTAGTGACGAAAAATAACAATACAGGACTCTTTCGAGGCCCTGTAATTGGAATGAGCGCAATCCAAACCCTTGGGCGAGAACCCATTGGAGGGCAAGTCTGGTGCCAGCAGCCGCGGTAATTCCAGCTCCAATAGCGTATCTTAAAGTTGCTGCAGTTAAAAAGCTCGTAGTTGGACCTCGGGACGCGAGCTGACGGTCCGCCGCGAGGCGCGCCACCGTCTGTCCCAGCCCCTGCCTCTCGGCCGCCCCCGGGATGCCCTTGGCTGGGTGTCCCGCCCGGGGCCCGAAGCGTTTACTTTGAAAAAATTGGAGTGTTCAAAGCAGGCCCGCGCCGCCCGCACACCGCAGCTAGGAATGATGGAATAGGACCCCGGTTCTATTTTGTGGGTTTTCCCTCCTGAACTGGGGCCATGATTGAGAGGGACGGCCGGGGGCATTCGTATTGCGCCGCTAGAGGTGAAATTCTTGGACCGGCGCAAGACGGGCCAGGGCGAAAGCATTTGCCAA
>NW_028283470.1:0-7500 GCF_059441005.1 Hippichthys cyanospilos
AAGTGGGACTTTGTCATATTTTCGAAAAGTGGGACTTTGTCATATTTTCGAAAAAGTGGGACTTTGTCATATTTTCGGCTCCAAAAGCTCTTAAAATGCTGTTCCCTATATATGTGCCGATAGTGTTTTGGAGATCTGGGTCAAACCTCCGCATCTTTTTGGTTTGAGGGTAGAGGTGGGGGGTCAACGCAAAAGATGCGGGCACTTAGTCATTTTTTCGGTTGGGCGACCAGGGGCGCTGTTGGCACTTTGTCATTTTTTCGGCTGGGCGACCAGGGGCGCCGTTTGCACTTAGTCATTTTTAAGGCTGGGCGACCAGGGGCGTTGAGTGTTTGGGCGACCAGGGGCGCCGTTGGCACTTAGTCATTTTTTCGGCTGGGCGACCAGGGGCGTTGAGTGTTTGGGCGACCAGGGGCGCTGTTTGCACTTAGTCATTTTTTCGGCTGGGCGACCAGGGGCGTTTGTTTGCTGGGCGACCAGGGGCATTTTTGACACTTTGCCGTTTTTATGGATGGGCGACCAGGGGCGTTTGTTTGCTGGGCGACCAGGGGCATTTTTGACACTTTGCCGTTTTTATGGATGGGCGACCAGGGGCGTTTGTTTGCTGGGCGACCAGGGGCATTTTTGACACTTTGCCGTTTTTATGGATGGGCGACCAGGGGCGTTTGTTTGCTGGGCGACCAGGGGCATTTTTGACACTTTGCCGTTTTTATGGATGGGCGACCAGGGGCGTTTGTTTGCTGGGCGACCAGGGGCATTTTTGACACTTTGCCGTTTTTATGGATGGGCGACCAGGGGCGTTTGTTTGCTGGGCGACCAGGGGCATTTTTGACACTTTGCCGTTTTTATGGATGGGCGACCAGGGGCGTTTGTTTGCTGGGCGACCAGGGGCATTTTTGACACTTTGCCGTTTTTATGGATGGGCGACCAGGGGCGGCTAGTGGCTGGGCGACCAGGGGCATTTTTGACACTTTGCCGTTTTTATGGATGGGCGACCAGGGGCGGCTAGTGGCTGGGCGACCAGGGGCATTTTTGACACTCTGCCGTTTTTATGGATGGGCGACCAGGGGCGTTTATTGGCTGGGCGACCAGGGGCATTTTTGACACTTTGCCGTTTTTATGGATGGGCGACCAGGGGCGGCTAGTGGCTGGGCGACCAGGGGCATTTTTGACACTTTGCCGTTTTTGTGGATGGGCGACCAGGGGCGCCGTGTGGCTGGGCGACCAGGGGCATTTTTGACACTTTGCCGTTTTTATGAATGGGCGACCAGGGGCGTTTATTGGCTGGGCGACCAGGGGCATTTTTGACACTTTGCCGTTTTTGTGGATGGGCGACCAGGGGCGCCGTGTGGCTGGGCGACCAGGGGCGTTTGTGGGACCGGGCTGACACCGGGACTTTGCCTTTAATTCGGCCGCTCCAGGGAACCAGGAACGCCGGCCTCTGCTCAGCACAAGTCGGCCTGAAGTGGGACTTTGTCATATTTTAATCCTGGGCGACCAGGGGCGTTTGAGGGACCGGGCTGACACCGGCACTTTGCCTTTAATTTGGCCGCTCCAGGGAACCAGGAACGCCGGCCTCTGCTCAGCACAAGTCGGCCTGAAGTGGGACTTTGTCATATTTTAATCCTGGGCGACCAGGGGCGTTTGAGGGACCGGGATGACACCGGCACTTTGCCTTTAATTTGGCCGCTCCAGGGAACCAGGAACGCCGGCCTCTGCTCAGCACAAGTCGGCCTGAAGTGTGACTTTGTCATATTTTAATCCTGGGCGACCAGGGGCGTTTGAGGGACCGGGATGACACCGGCACTTTGCCTTTAATTTGGCCGCTCCAGGGAACCAGGAACGCCGGCCTCTGCTCAGCACAAGTCGGCCTGAAGTGTGACTTTGTCATATTTTAATCCTGGGCGACCAGGGGCGTTTGAGGGACCGGGCTGACACCGGCACTTTGCCTTTAATTTGGCCGCTCCAGGGAACCAGGAACGCCGGCCTCTGCTCAGCACAAGTCGGCCTGAAGTGTGACTTTGTCATATTTTAATCCTGGGCGACCAGGGGCGTTTGAGGGACCGGGCAGACACCGGGACATTGCCTGTTATTTGGCCGCTCCAGGGAACCAGGCAGGTCGGCCTCTGTTCAGCACAATTCGGCCTGAAGTGTGACTTTGTCATATTTTAAGGCTGGGCGACCAGGGGCGCTGTTGGCACTTTGTCATTTTTTGGGCTGGGCGACCAGGGGCGCTGTTGGCACTTAGTCATTTTTTCGGATGGGCGACCAGGGGCGTTGAGTGTTTGGGCGACCAGGGGCGTCTGTGGGACTTTGTCATTTTTTCGGCTGGGCGACCAGGGGCGTTTAGTGTTTGGGCGACCAGGGGCGTTTGTGGGACTTTGTCATTTTTTGGGCTGGGCGACCAGGGGCGTTTGACACCGGCACTTTGCCTAATTTTTAGCCGCTCCAGGGAACCAGGCAGGTCGGCCTCATTCCTGCACTTCTGCCCCTGAGTTGGGCGACCAGGGGCGTTTGAGGAACCGGGCGGACAGCGGCACTTTGCCTGATATTTGGCCGCTCCAGGGAACCAGGCAGGTCGGCCTGACTTCAGCACTTCTGCCGGTAAGTTGGGCGACCAGGGGCGTGTGAGGAACCGGGCGGACAGCGGCACTTTGCCTAATATTTGGCCGTTTCAGGGAACCAGGCAGGTCGGCCTCATTTCAGCACTTCTCCCCTGAGTTGGGCGACCAGGGGCGTTTGGGGAACCGGGCGGACAGCGGCACTTTGCCTAATATTTGGCCGCTCCGGGGAACCAGGCAGGTCGGCCTCATTTCAGCACTTCTGCCGGTCAGTTGGGCGACCAGGGGCGTTTGGGGAACCGGGCGGACACCGGCACTTTGCCTGTTATTTGGCCGCTCCAGGGAACCAGGCAGGTCGGCCTGACTTCAGCACTTCTGCCCCTGAGTTGGGCGACCAGGGGCGTTTGGGGAACCGGGCGGACACCGGCACTTTGCCTAATATTTGGCCGATTTTGGGAACCAGGCAGGTCGGCCTCACTTCAGCACTTCTGCCCCTGAGTTGGGCGACCAGGGGCGTTTGGGGAACCGGGCGGACACCGGCACTTTGCCTAATATTTGGCCGCTCCAGGGAACCAGGCAGGTCGGCCTGACTTCAGCACTTCTGCCCCTGAGTTGGGCGACCAGGGGCGTTTGAGGAACCGGGCGGACAGCGGCACTTTGCCTAATATTTGGCCGCTCCAGGGAACCAGGCAGGTCGGCCTCACTTCAGCACAATTCGGCCTGAAGTGTGACTTTGTCATTTTTTAAGGCTGGGCGACCAGGGGCGCTGTTAGCACTTAGTCATTTTTAAGGCTGGGCGACCAGGGGCGCTGTTGGCACTTAGTCATTTTTTTCGGCTGGGCGACCAGGGGCGTTGAGTGTTTGGGCGACCAGGGGCGCTGTTGGCACTTAGTCATTTTTTCGGCTGGGCGACCAGGGGCGCCGTTGGCACTTAGTCATTTTTTCGGCTGGGCGACCAGGGGCGTTGAGTGTTTGGGCGACCAGGGGCGCTGTTGGCACTTAGTCATTTTTTCGGCTGGGCGACCAGGGGCGTTTAGTGTTTGGGCGACCAGGGGCGTTTGTGGGACTTTGTCATTTTTTGGGCTGGGCGACCAGGGGCGTTTGACACCGGCACTTTGCCTAATTTTTAGCCGCTCCAGGGAACCAGGCAGGTCGGCCTCATTCCTGCACTTCTGCCCCTGAGTTGGGCGACCAGGGGCGTTTGGGGAACCGGGCGGACAGCGGCACTTTGCTCTTTTTTTGGCCGCTTTAGGGAACCAGGCAACTCGGCCTCATTTCAGCACTTCTGCCCCTGAGTTGGGCGACCAGGGGCGTTTGGGGAACCGGGCGGACACCGGCACTTTGCCTAATATTTGGCCGATTTTGGGAACCAGGCAACTCGGCCTCATTTCAGCACTTCTGCCCCTGAGTTGGGCGACCAGGGGCGTTTGGGGAACCGGGCGGACACCGGCACTTTGCCTAATATTTGGCCGATTTTGGGAACCAGGCAACTCGGCCTCATTTCAGCACTTCTGCCCCTGAGTTGGGCGACCAGGGGCGTTTGGGGAACCGGGCGGACACCGGCACTTTGCCTAATATTTGGCCGCTTTAGGGAACCAGGCAACTCGGCCTCATTTCAGCACTTCTCCCCTGAGTTGGGCGACCAGGGGCGTTTGGGGAACCGGGCGGACACCGGCACTTTGCCTAATATTTGGCCGATTTTGGGAACCAGGACACTCGGCCTCATTTCAGCACTTCTCCCCTGAGTTGGGCGACCAGGGGCGTTTGGGGAACCGGGCGGACACCGGCACTTTGCTCTTTTTTTGGCCGCTTTAGGGAACCAGGCAACTCGGCCTCATTTCAGCACTTCTGCCCCTGAGTTGGGCGACCAGGGGCGTTTGGGGAACCGGGCGGACACCGGCACTTTGCTCTTTTTTTGGCCGCTTTAGGGAACCAGGCAACTCGGCCTCATTTCAGCACTTCTGCCCCTGAGTTGGGCGACCAGGGGCGTTTGGGGAACCGGGCGGACACCGGCACTTTGCCTAATATTTGGCCGATTTTGGGAACCAGGCAACTCGGCCTCATTTCAGCACTTCTGCCCCTGAGTTGGGCGACCAGGGGCGTTTGGGGAACCGGGCGGACACCGGCACTTTGCCTAATATTTGGCCGATTTTGGGAACCAGGACACTCGGCCTCAGTTTGCCACTTCCCAGCCTGAAGTTGGACTTAGTCGTTTTTACAGCCGGCCCGAGAACCGGGCGGACAGCGGCACTTTGCCTAATATTTGGCCGCTCCAGGGAACCAGGCAACTCGGCCTGACTTCAGCACTTCTCCCCTGAGTTGGGCGACCAGGGGCGTTTGGGGAACCGGGCGGACACCGGCTTTTTGCCTAATATTTGGCCGCTCCAGGGAACCAGGCAACTCGGCCTCATTTCAGCACTTCTCCCCTGAGTTGGGCGACCAGGGGCGTTTGGGGAACCGGGCGGACAGCGGCACTTTGCCTAATATTTGGCCGCTCCAGGGAACCAGGCAAGTCGGCCTGACTTCAGCACTTCTCCCCTGAGTTGGGCGACCAGGGGCGTTTGGGGAACCGGGCGGACACCGGCACTTTGCCTAATATTTGGCCGATTTTGGGAACCAGGCAGGTCGGCCTCACTTCAGCACTTCTGCCCCTGAGTTGGGCGACCAGGGGCGTTTGGGGAACCGGGCGGACACCGGCACTTTGCCTAATATTTGGCCGCTTTAGGGAACCAGGCAACTCGGCCTCATTTCAGCACTTCTCCCCTGAGTTGGGCGACCAGGGGCGTTTGGGGAACCGGGCGGACACCGGCACTTTGCTCTTTTTTTGGCCGCTTTAGGGAACCAGGCAACTCGGCCTCATTTCAGCACTTCTGCCCCTGAGTTGGGCGACCAGGGGCGTTTGGGGAACCGGGCGGACACCGGCTTTTTGCCTAATATTTGGCCGCTCCAGGGAACCAGGACACTCGGCCTGACTTCAGCACTTCTCCCCTGAGTTGGGCGACCAGGGGCGTTTGGGGAACCGGGCGGACACCGGCACTTTGCTCTTTTTTTGGCCGCTTTAGGGAACCAGGCAACTCGGCCTCATTTCAGCACTTCTCCCCTGAGTTGGGCGACCAGGGGCGTTTGGGGAACCGGGCGGACACCGGCACTTTGCTCTTTTTTTGGCCGCTTTAGGGAACCAGGCAACTCGGCCTCATTTCAGCACTTCTGCCCCTGAGTTGGGCGACCAGGGGCGTTTGGGGAACCGGGCGGACAGCGGCACTTTGCCTAATATTTGGCCGATTTTGGGAACCAGGACACTCGGCCTCAGTTTGCCACTTCCCAGCCTGAAGTTGGACTTAGTCGTTTTTACAGCCGGCCCGAGAACCGGGCGGACAGCGGCACTTTGCCTAATATTTGGCCGCTCCAGGGAACCAGGCAGGTCGGCCTGACTTCAGCACTTCTCCCCTGAGTTGGGCGACCAGGGGCGTTTGGGGAACCGGGCGGACACCGGCACTTTGCCTGATATTTGGCCGCTCCAGGGAACCAGGCACCTCGGCCTCATTTTGCCACTTCCCAGCCTGAAGTTGGACTTTGTCGTTTTCCCGGCCGGCCCGAGAACCGGGCCGTCACCGGCACTTTGCCTTATTTTTAGCCGTTTTGGGGAACCAGGACACTCGGCCTCATTTTGCCACTTCCCAGCCTGAAGTTGGACTTTGTCGTTTTCCCGGCCGGCCCGAGAACCGGGCCGTCACCGGCACTTTGCCTAATATTTGGCCGATTTTGGGAACCAGGACACTCGGCCTCATTTTGCCACTTCCCAGCCTGAAGTTGGACTTTGTCGTTTTCCCGGCCGGCCCGAGAACCGGGCCGTCACCGGCACTTTGCCTTATTTTTAGCCGTTTTGGGGAACCAGGACACTCGGCCTCATTTTGCCACTTCCCAGCCTGAAGTTGGACTTTGTCGTTTTCCCGGCCGGCCCGAGAACCGGGCCGTCACCGGCACTTTGCCTTATTTTTTGCCGTTTTGGGGAACCAGGACACTCGGCCTCATTTTGCCACTTCCCAGCCTGAAGTTGGACTTTGTCGTTTTCCCGGCCGGCCCGAGAACCGGGCCGTCACCGGCACTTTGCCTAATATTTGGCCGCTCCGGGGAACCAGGCAGGTCGGCCTCATTCCTGCACTCCTGCCCCTGAGTTGGGCGACCAGGGGCGTTTGGGGAACCGGGCGGACACCGGCACTTTGCCTAATATTTGGCCGCTTTAGGGAACCAGGCAACTCGGCCTCATTTCAGCACTTCTCCCCTGAGTTGGGCGACCAGGGGCGTTTGGGGAACCGGGCGGACACCGGCACTTTGCCTAATATTTGGCCGCTTTAGGGAACCAGGCAACTCGGCCTCATTTCAGCACTTCTGCCCCTGAGTTGGGCGACCAGGGGCGTTTGGGGAACCGGGCGGACACCGGCACTTTGCCTAATATTTGGCCGATTTTGGGAACCAGGCAACTCGGCCTCATTTCAGCACTTCTCCCCTGAGTTGGGCGACCAGGGGCGTTTGGGGAACCGGGCGGACACCGGCACTTTGCCTAATATTTGGCCG
This sequence comes from Hippichthys cyanospilos, assembly GCF_059441005.1. Taxonomy (NCBI): domain Eukaryota; kingdom Metazoa; phylum Chordata; class Actinopteri; order Syngnathiformes; family Syngnathidae; genus Hippichthys; species Hippichthys cyanospilos. Next base: position 7,137 of record NW_028283470.1, read on the forward strand.
ATTTTGGGAACCAGGCAACTCGGCCTCATTTCAGCACTTCTCCCCTGAGTTGGGCGACCAGGGGCGTTTGGGGAACCGGGCGGACACCGGCACTTTGCCTAATATTTGGCCGCTCCAGGGAACCAGGCGACTCGGCCTGACTTCAGCACTTCTGCCCCTGAGTTGGGCGACCAGGGGCGTTTGGGGAACCGGGCGGACACCGGCACTTTGCCTAATATTTGGCCGATTTTGGGAACCAGGCAGGTCGGCCTCACTTCAGCACTTCTGCCCCTGAGTTGGGCGACCAGGGGCGTTTGGGGAACCGGGCGGACACCGGCTTTTTGCCTAATATTTGGCCGCTCCAGGGAACCAGGCAGGTCGGCCT
>NW_028283470.1:20000-27500 GCF_059441005.1 Hippichthys cyanospilos
TAGTCATTTTTAAGGCTGGGCGACCAGGGGCGTTGAGTGTTTGGGCGACCAGGGGCGCCGTTGGCACTTAGTCATTTTTTCGGCTGGGCGACCAGGGGCGTTGAGTGTTTGGGCGACCAGGGGCGCTGTTTGCACTTAGTCATTTTTTCGGCTGGGCGACCAGGGGCGTTTGTTTGCTGGGCGACCAGGGGCATTTTTGACACTTTGCCGTTTTTATGGATGGGCGACCAGGGGCGTTTGTTTGCTGGGCGACCAGGGGCATTTTTGACACTTTGCCGTTTTTATGGATGGGCGACCAGGGGCGTTTGTTTGCTGGGCGACCAGGGGCATTTTTGACACTTTGCCGTTTTTATGGATGGGCGACCAGGGGCGTTTGTTTGCTGGGCGACCAGGGGCATTTTTGACACTTTGCCGTTTTTATGGATGGGCGACCAGGGGCGTTTGTTTGCTGGGCGACCAGGGGCATTTTTGACACTTTGCCGTTTTTATGGATGGGCGACCAGGGGCGTTTGTTTGCTGGGCGACCAGGGGCATTTTTGACACTTTGCCGTTTTTATGGATGGGCGACCAGGGGCGTTTGTTTGCTGGGCGACCAGGGGCATTTTTGACACTTTGCCGTTTTTATGGATGGGCGACCAGGGGCGGCTAGTGGCTGGGCGACCAGGGGCATTTTTGACACTTTGCCGTTTTTATGGATGGGCGACCAGGGGCGGCTAGTGGCTGGGCGACCAGGGGCATTTTTGACACTCTGCCGTTTTTATGGATGGGCGACCAGGGGCGTTTATTGGCTGGGCGACCAGGGGCATTTTTGACACTTTGCCGTTTTTATGGATGGGCGACCAGGGGCGGCTAGTGGCTGGGCGACCAGGGGCATTTTTGACACTTTGCCGTTTTTGTGGATGGGCGACCAGGGGCGCCGTGTGGCTGGGCGACCAGGGGCATTTTTGACACTTTGCCGTTTTTATGAATGGGCGACCAGGGGCGTTTATTGGCTGGGCGACCAGGGGCATTTTTGACACTTTGCCGTTTTTGTGGATGGGCGACCAGGGGCGCCGTGTGGCTGGGCGACCAGGGGCGTTTGTGGGACCGGGCTGACACCGGGACTTTGCCTTTAATTCGGCCGCTCCAGGGAACCAGGAACGCCGGCCTCTGCTCAGCACAAGTCGGCCTGAAGTGGGACTTTGTCATATTTTAATCCTGGGCGACCAGGGGCGTTTGAGGGACCGGGCTGACACCGGCACTTTGCCTTTAATTTGGCCGCTCCAGGGAACCAGGAACGCCGGCCTCTGCTCAGCACAAGTCGGCCTGAAGTGGGACTTTGTCATATTTTAATCCTGGGCGACCAGGGGCGTTTGAGGGACCGGGATGACACCGGCACTTTGCCTTTAATTTGGCCGCTCCAGGGAACCAGGAACGCCGGCCTCTGCTCAGCACAAGTCGGCCTGAAGTGTGACTTTGTCATATTTTAATCCTGGGCGACCAGGGGCGTTTGAGGGACCGGGATGACACCGGCACTTTGCCTTTAATTTGGCCGCTCCAGGGAACCAGGAACGCCGGCCTCTGCTCAGCACAAGTCGGCCTGAAGTGTGACTTTGTCATATTTTAATCCTGGGCGACCAGGGGCGTTTGAGGGACCGGGCTGACACCGGCACTTTGCCTTTAATTTGGCCGCTCCAGGGAACCAGGAACGCCGGCCTCTGCTCAGCACAAGTCGGCCTGAAGTGTGACTTTGTCATATTTTAATCCTGGGCGACCAGGGGCGTTTGAGGGACCGGGCAGACACCGGGACATTGCCTGTTATTTGGCCGCTCCAGGGAACCAGGCAGGTCGGCCTCTGTTCAGCACAATTCGGCCTGAAGTGTGACTTTGTCATATTTTAAGGCTGGGCGACCAGGGGCGCTGTTGGCACTTTGTCATTTTTTGGGCTGGGCGACCAGGGGCGCTGTTGGCACTTAGTCATTTTTTCGGATGGGCGACCAGGGGCGTTGAGTGTTTGGGCGACCAGGGGCGTCTGTGGGACTTTGTCATTTTTTCGGCTGGGCGACCAGGGGCGTTTAGTGTTTGGGCGACCAGGGGCGTTTGTGGGACTTTGTCATTTTTTGGGCTGGGCGACCAGGGGCGTTTGACACCGGCACTTTGCCTAATTTTTAGCCGCTCCAGGGAACCAGGCAGGTCGGCCTCATTCCTGCACTTCTGCCCCTGAGTTGGGCGACCAGGGGCGTTTGAGGAACCGGGCGGACAGCGGCACTTTGCCTGATATTTGGCCGCTCCAGGGAACCAGGCAGGTCGGCCTGACTTCAGCACTTCTGCCGGTAAGTTGGGCGACCAGGGGCGTGTGAGGAACCGGGCGGACAGCGGCACTTTGCCTAATATTTGGCCGTTTCAGGGAACCAGGCAGGTCGGCCTCATTTCAGCACTTCTCCCCTGAGTTGGGCGACCAGGGGCGTTTGGGGAACCGGGCGGACAGCGGCACTTTGCCTAATATTTGGCCGCTCCGGGGAACCAGGCAGGTCGGCCTCATTTCAGCACTTCTGCCGGTCAGTTGGGCGACCAGGGGCGTTTGGGGAACCGGGCGGACACCGGCACTTTGCCTGTTATTTGGCCGCTCCAGGGAACCAGGCAGGTCGGCCTGACTTCAGCACTTCTGCCCCTGAGTTGGGCGACCAGGGGCGTTTGGGGAACCGGGCGGACACCGGCACTTTGCCTAATATTTGGCCGATTTTGGGAACCAGGCAGGTCGGCCTCACTTCAGCACTTCTGCCCCTGAGTTGGGCGACCAGGGGCGTTTGGGGAACCGGGCGGACACCGGCACTTTGCCTAATATTTGGCCGCTCCAGGGAACCAGGCAGGTCGGCCTGACTTCAGCACTTCTGCCCCTGAGTTGGGCGACCAGGGGCGTTTGAGGAACCGGGCGGACAGCGGCACTTTGCCTAATATTTGGCCGCTCCAGGGAACCAGGCAGGTCGGCCTCACTTCAGCACAATTCGGCCTGAAGTGTGACTTTGTCATTTTTTAAGGCTGGGCGACCAGGGGCGCTGTTAGCACTTAGTCATTTTTAAGGCTGGGCGACCAGGGGCGCTGTTGGCACTTAGTCATTTTTTTCGGCTGGGCGACCAGGGGCGTTGAGTGTTTGGGCGACCAGGGGCGCTGTTGGCACTTAGTCATTTTTTCGGCTGGGCGACCAGGGGCGCCGTTGGCACTTAGTCATTTTTTCGGCTGGGCGACCAGGGGCGTTGAGTGTTTGGGCGACCAGGGGCGCTGTTGGCACTTAGTCATTTTTTCGGCTGGGCGACCAGGGGCGTTTAGTGTTTGGGCGACCAGGGGCGTTTGTGGGACTTTGTCATTTTTTGGGCTGGGCGACCAGGGGCGTTTGACACCGGCACTTTGCCTAATTTTTAGCCGCTCCAGGGAACCAGGCAGGTCGGCCTCATTCCTGCACTTCTGCCCCTGAGTTGGGCGACCAGGGGCGTTTGGGGAACCGGGCGGACAGCGGCACTTTGCTCTTTTTTTGGCCGCTTTAGGGAACCAGGCAACTCGGCCTCATTTCAGCACTTCTGCCCCTGAGTTGGGCGACCAGGGGCGTTTGGGGAACCGGGCGGACACCGGCACTTTGCCTAATATTTGGCCGATTTTGGGAACCAGGCAACTCGGCCTCATTTCAGCACTTCTGCCCCTGAGTTGGGCGACCAGGGGCGTTTGGGGAACCGGGCGGACACCGGCACTTTGCCTAATATTTGGCCGATTTTGGGAACCAGGCAACTCGGCCTCATTTCAGCACTTCTGCCCCTGAGTTGGGCGACCAGGGGCGTTTGGGGAACCGGGCGGACACCGGCACTTTGCCTAATATTTGGCCGCTTTAGGGAACCAGGCAACTCGGCCTCATTTCAGCACTTCTCCCCTGAGTTGGGCGACCAGGGGCGTTTGGGGAACCGGGCGGACACCGGCACTTTGCCTAATATTTGGCCGATTTTGGGAACCAGGACACTCGGCCTCATTTCAGCACTTCTCCCCTGAGTTGGGCGACCAGGGGCGTTTGGGGAACCGGGCGGACACCGGCACTTTGCTCTTTTTTTGGCCGCTTTAGGGAACCAGGCAACTCGGCCTCATTTCAGCACTTCTGCCCCTGAGTTGGGCGACCAGGGGCGTTTGGGGAACCGGGCGGACACCGGCACTTTGCTCTTTTTTTGGCCGCTTTAGGGAACCAGGCAACTCGGCCTCATTTCAGCACTTCTGCCCCTGAGTTGGGCGACCAGGGGCGTTTGGGGAACCGGGCGGACACCGGCACTTTGCCTAATATTTGGCCGATTTTGGGAACCAGGCAACTCGGCCTCATTTCAGCACTTCTGCCCCTGAGTTGGGCGACCAGGGGCGTTTGGGGAACCGGGCGGACACCGGCACTTTGCCTAATATTTGGCCGATTTTGGGAACCAGGACACTCGGCCTCAGTTTGCCACTTCCCAGCCTGAAGTTGGACTTAGTCGTTTTTACAGCCGGCCCGAGAACCGGGCGGACAGCGGCACTTTGCCTAATATTTGGCCGCTCCAGGGAACCAGGCAACTCGGCCTGACTTCAGCACTTCTCCCCTGAGTTGGGCGACCAGGGGCGTTTGGGGAACCGGGCGGACACCGGCTTTTTGCCTAATATTTGGCCGCTCCAGGGAACCAGGCAACTCGGCCTCATTTCAGCACTTCTCCCCTGAGTTGGGCGACCAGGGGCGTTTGGGGAACCGGGCGGACAGCGGCACTTTGCCTAATATTTGGCCGCTCCAGGGAACCAGGCAAGTCGGCCTGACTTCAGCACTTCTCCCCTGAGTTGGGCGACCAGGGGCGTTTGGGGAACCGGGCGGACACCGGCACTTTGCCTAATATTTGGCCGATTTTGGGAACCAGGCAGGTCGGCCTCACTTCAGCACTTCTGCCCCTGAGTTGGGCGACCAGGGGCGTTTGGGGAACCGGGCGGACACCGGCACTTTGCCTAATATTTGGCCGCTTTAGGGAACCAGGCAACTCGGCCTCATTTCAGCACTTCTCCCCTGAGTTGGGCGACCAGGGGCGTTTGGGGAACCGGGCGGACACCGGCACTTTGCTCTTTTTTTGGCCGCTTTAGGGAACCAGGCAACTCGGCCTCATTTCAGCACTTCTGCCCCTGAGTTGGGCGACCAGGGGCGTTTGGGGAACCGGGCGGACACCGGCTTTTTGCCTAATATTTGGCCGCTCCAGGGAACCAGGACACTCGGCCTGACTTCAGCACTTCTCCCCTGAGTTGGGCGACCAGGGGCGTTTGGGGAACCGGGCGGACACCGGCACTTTGCTCTTTTTTTGGCCGCTTTAGGGAACCAGGCAACTCGGCCTCATTTCAGCACTTCTCCCCTGAGTTGGGCGACCAGGGGCGTTTGGGGAACCGGGCGGACACCGGCACTTTGCTCTTTTTTTGGCCGCTTTAGGGAACCAGGCAACTCGGCCTCATTTCAGCACTTCTGCCCCTGAGTTGGGCGACCAGGGGCGTTTGGGGAACCGGGCGGACAGCGGCACTTTGCCTAATATTTGGCCGATTTTGGGAACCAGGACACTCGGCCTCAGTTTGCCACTTCCCAGCCTGAAGTTGGACTTAGTCGTTTTTACAGCCGGCCCGAGAACCGGGCGGACAGCGGCACTTTGCCTAATATTTGGCCGCTCCAGGGAACCAGGCAGGTCGGCCTGACTTCAGCACTTCTCCCCTGAGTTGGGCGACCAGGGGCGTTTGGGGAACCGGGCGGACACCGGCACTTTGCCTGATATTTGGCCGCTCCAGGGAACCAGGCACCTCGGCCTCATTTTGCCACTTCCCAGCCTGAAGTTGGACTTTGTCGTTTTCCCGGCCGGCCCGAGAACCGGGCCGTCACCGGCACTTTGCCTTATTTTTAGCCGTTTTGGGGAACCAGGACACTCGGCCTCATTTTGCCACTTCCCAGCCTGAAGTTGGACTTTGTCGTTTTCCCGGCCGGCCCGAGAACCGGGCCGTCACCGGCACTTTGCCTAATATTTGGCCGATTTTGGGAACCAGGACACTCGGCCTCATTTTGCCACTTCCCAGCCTGAAGTTGGACTTTGTCGTTTTCCCGGCCGGCCCGAGAACCGGGCCGTCACCGGCACTTTGCCTTATTTTTAGCCGTTTTGGGGAACCAGGACACTCGGCCTCATTTTGCCACTTCCCAGCCTGAAGTTGGACTTTGTCGTTTTCCCGGCCGGCCCGAGAACCGGGCCGTCACCGGCACTTTGCCTTATTTTTTGCCGTTTTGGGGAACCAGGACACTCGGCCTCATTTTGCCACTTCCCAGCCTGAAGTTGGACTTTGTCGTTTTCCCGGCCGGCCCGAGAACCGGGCCGTCACCGGCACTTTGCCTAATATTTGGCCGCTCCGGGGAACCAGGCAGGTCGGCCTCATTCCTGCACTCCTGCCCCTGAGTTGGGCGACCAGGGGCGTTTGGGGAACCGGGCGGACACCGGCACTTTGCCTAATATTTGGCCGCTTTAGGGAACCAGGCAACTCGGCCTCATTTCAGCACTTCTCCCCTGAGTTGGGCGACCAGGGGCGTTTGGGGAACCGGGCGGACACCGGCACTTTGCCTAATATTTGGCCGCTTTAGGGAACCAGGCAACTCGGCCTCATTTCAGCACTTCTGCCCCTGAGTTGGGCGACCAGGGGCGTTTGGGGAACCGGGCGGACACCGGCACTTTGCCTAATATTTGGCCGATTTTGGGAACCAGGCAACTCGGCCTCATTTCAGCACTTCTCCCCTGAGTTGGGCGACCAGGGGCGTTTGGGGAACCGGGCGGACACCGGCACTTTGCCTAATATTTGGCCGATTTTGGGAACCAGGCAACTCGGCCTCATTTCAGCACTTCTCCCCTGAGTTGGGCGACCAGGGGCGTTTGGGGAACCGGGCGGACACCGGCACTTTGCCTAATATTTGGCCGCTCCAGGGAACCAGGCGACTCGGCCTGACTTCAGCACTTCTGCCCCTGAGTTGGGCGACCAGGGGCGTTTGGGGAACCGGGCGGACACCGGCACTTTGCCTAATATTTGGCCGATTTTGGGAACCAGGCAGGTCGGCCTCACTTCAGCACTTCTGCCCCTGAGTTGGGCGACCAGGGGCGTTTGGGGAACCGGGCGGACACCGGCTTTTTGCCTAATATTTGGCCGCTCCAGGGAACCAGGCAGGTCGGCCTCATTTCAGCACTTCTCCCCTGAGTTGGGCGACCAGGGGCGTTTGGGGAACCGGGCGGACACCGGCACTTTGCTCTTTTTTTGGCCGCTTTAGGGAACCAGGCAACTCGGCCTCATTTCAGCACTTCTCCCCTGAGTTGGGCGACCAGGGGCGTTTGGGGAACCGGGCGGACAGCGGCACTTTGCCTAATATTTGGCCGCTCCGGGGAACCAGGCAACTCGGCCTCATTTTGCCACTTCCCAGCCTGAAGTTGGACTTAGTCGTTTTTACAGCCGGCCCGAGAACCGGGCGGA
>NW_028283470.1:37500-39172 GCF_059441005.1 Hippichthys cyanospilos
CGCGCGTTGTCTGGGGGAGACGCGGGCCCGGTGGCTGCGACGGGCCGCGCATGCTCCCCTCCCGATAACCCCCGCAACGGCGCGCCGTGCGCGCGGCTGGTTTGAGAAATAGATTTCCACGGATGGGAACGGCCGCGGGACGCTGCGGGCAGCCCGAGCGAACGGGCGCCGGCGCCGGCGCGACGGCCCTCCGATGTGGGACCTCTGCGTGCGTCGGAAAAAAATGTGACATTCGGGCCGTCTCGGTCTCGCCAGATACGTTTCGCGCCGGAGCATTGGCGGGCGGGGCCGCGAGGCCGCGCTCGCCGCGTCCCCGGCGCTGGAGTGGACCCGCGGCCGGAGGAGCCGTCCGCCCGAGCGCCTGGCGGCGCCGGCGGGGGCCCTCCGATGGCAGGTTGTAATCGCCGATCGGTCGGTGCGGGGGTGTGGGTGCGTGGCGGGAGCCCGCGAGGAGCGGCCGCCGGCCTTCGGTCCGTGTTAGTAAGGCGCCCGCCTGGAGCGGGGCCGGGGCGAGCGGCAAAGCCGCCCCCGTGCATTGGTCTGTGTTCGTTAAGCGGCCCGCTTGGAGCGAGGCCGGGGCGAGCCGAAAGGCCGCCCGCTTCTCCGGTCCGTGTTCCTGTTCGTTACGCGGCCCGCTCGGAGCGAGGCCGCGGCGAGCGCGTGGGGCCGCCCGCTGCCCCGGTCCGTGTTCGTTAAGCGGCCCGCCTGGAGCGAGGCCGGGGCGAGCCGAAAGGCCGCCCGCTTTCTCTGGTCCGTGTTCGTTAAGCGGCCCGCCTGGAGCGAGGCCGGGGCGAGCCGAAAGGCCGCCCGCTTTCTCTGGTCCGTGTTCGTTAAGCGGCCCGCCTGGAGCGAGGCCGCGGCGAGCCAAAAGGCCGCCCGCTTCTCCGGTCCGTGTTCGTGTTTAATATTCGGCCCGCCCGCTCGGAGCGAGGCCGGGAAGAGCGGCAGAGCCGCCCGCTTCTCCAGTCCGTGTTTCATAAGCGGCCCCCCCGAAAGGCCGCGGCGAGCGGCAAAGCCGCCCGCTTCTCCAGTCCGTGTTCGTGTTTAATATTCGGCCCGCCCGCTCGGAGCGAGGCCGGGAAGAGCGGCTAAGCCGACCGCTTCTCCGGTCCGTGTTCGTGTTTCATAAGCGGCCCCCCCGAAAGGCCGCGGCGAGCCAAAAGGCCGCCCGCTTCTCCGGTCCGTGTTCGTGTTTAATATTCGGCCCGCCCGCTCGGAGCGAGGCCGGGAAGAGCGGCTAAGCCGACCGCTTCTCCGGTCCGTGTTCGTGTTTCATAAGCGGCCCCCCCGAAAGGCCGCGGCGAGCGGCAGAGCCGCCCGCTTCTCCGGTCCGTGTTCGTGTTTAATATTCGGCCCGCCCGCTCGGAGCGAGGCCGGGAAGAGCGGCAAAGCCGCCCGCTTCTCCAGTCCGTGTTCGTGTTTCATTAGCGGCCCCCCCCCACCCGGAGCGAGGCCGCGGCGAGCGGCAACGCCGCCCGCTTCTCCAGTCCGTGTTCGTGTTTCATAAGCGGCCCCCCCCCTTCCGGAGCGAGGCCGCGGCGAGCGGCAAAGCCGCCCGCTTCTCCAGTCCGTGTTCGTGTTTCACATTGCCGGGGAGCCAGGCACTCATTTGTGATAAAAGTGGCACTCTGTCATATTTTCAGAAAAGTGGGACTTTGCCATATTTTCGAAA
>NW_028283471.1:0-32500 GCF_059441005.1 Hippichthys cyanospilos
GATCATGAAATAAAATTAAGTTTGGAATTGATAGAATGGATTTATGGTCAAATGAGACTTTATTTTATGGATTCAGGATTAGCTTTTAAATTTTGAATTTATATTCAAAAGCTGGAGTTAAATTTTGGACGTAGAAAATGGAATTCCGGTTAGATTTAGGGTATTAATTAAGAGGTGGGATTAGTTTTAAAAGCCGGGCGTCGGCCGCAGGGGCTGTTTGCGTGGAAGTGTGCGCGTTCTGCGGCGCGGGGCGTCAGGTTACCGGGACGGCAGCGGTGCAGCGCAGGGGTCAGGTCGACGTTCGGGACGGTCCCTCCGGGATCGCGAAGGCCTGTGGCGGGTGTTGACGTGATGTGATTTCTGCCCAGTGCTCTGAATGTCAAAGTGAAGAAATTCAATGAAGCGCGGGTAAACGGCGGGAGTAACTATGACTCTCTTAAGGTAGCCAAATGCCTCTTCATTTCTCTACCCCGGAGTTGGAGTAAGACCATTTGATGGTGGAATGATTTCTTGTGTTGCGAGTTTTTTTTTTCACCTATTCGATGGAGTCCACTTCGGTGGATGGTCGCTAAACATGTCATGTTGTGGGGCGAGCATGCTGACCATCCATGATTAGAAACTGAAGCCCTTGTCAGGCTGGGTCTAGCTCGGGCGACTAGGCTCACCGGCGACAGTTGTCATAGTTACATAGGCTGCACCTCCTAGCGGTCCCGCCGGGGCAACGACTTTTCAGTTGGCCGACGCAGCAAGCCCAGTTGAGAGGATCCCAGACATCCTCCCATTTACCCTAGTACTTTGGAATTGACGGTTTTTCTATTGTAAACAGAGACGAAGATATAAAATAAGATATATAGAATCTCGATGAGACGAGAATCGGATTCAGATATGGAGGGTGACGCCCCTCTGTCCGAACCGCAGCATAGGGATGAGAAGTCAGGGCCAATGGTGATCGAGGAGAGGAACTGCCCACTGGAGGGAGATCTCAAGACATTCAGGCGGATCATCAAAGCTCGCTCGAGTCCCACGAAGGGTGAAGGAAGTGGGTCGTCACTGTGTCAGAAAGGGAGTGTCATTGTGTTGCTGCCTAGTTCGGCGTACCTGTGCTCAGTTTGCGGTGACTTTCGTGAGGGGACCGCATGGCTCCACGGACACTTCATGAGGTTGCATACTGATGTAAGGCTACTTTTCGAGTGCCGAAGATGTGGTAAGTCTGGCTAGAACCACCATGCTATTGCGTGCCATTACCCGAAATGTAAAGGAGGAGAGAGTGTGCTTATCCGGCAAGGAGGGGTGAAGTGTGATGTCTGTGGCAAGCTGTTGAAGAACATACTGGGCCTGACGCAACACACGAGGCTGGCGCACCCAAAGGTTTGGAGCGTGATGAGGTCGTGGGGCCGAGGTGCATGGCAAGGGGTCTGGGAAAGGAAGAGGCCATGTGTAGACGTTGCGGCTCTGCCCTCGAAACAGCCTCTCACATCATTGGCCAATGTGCATCCACGAAAAGGTGGAGAATGGCTCGGCACAATAAGTTATGAGATTTGCTTGCTTATGAAGCGGTGTCTCGGGGCTGGACTGTGGAGAGGGAATGCAGATGCTGTCTTCCAGGCGGCAGCCTGCTAGTACCGGACATTGTCTTGACCAGAGACAGGTTGCTTCTGGTACTCGATGTGACCATCAGATACGAGTACGATGCGAATACGATGCAAGATGCGGCGAAGGAAAAGGTGGCCAAATATGAGCCGCTCAAAGAACACTTTCGGCGCGAGACGGGCGTCATGGAGGTTAAAATTTTGGGGTTCCCTATTGGGGCAATGGGGCTGTGGCCAGTATCGAATTTTGAGGCCTTAAAATTTATTGGCTTCCCAAGTTGGAGAAGCATGCAGTTGGCTAAGTTGTTCAGCAGACGTTCTCTGCTCTGTTCTGTTGATATTTGGAAAAAGTTCAAGTTCGGAGGCAGTTAAAAAGTTTTTCTGGCTATGTTCCTATTTTGTGTTGCCAGCGTTTTTCACATTTCAATTTTGGTTTTCCCGGAGGGCTCATGTTGTTTAAGTTTCCTCCGATGGCAGGGAGTGAAGGCTGGGTTTCTCTACATGATGTGGCACGTGGCCAGCCTATTTTTACAGAATTGTGGTCCCTCCAGGGGCAGGGGGACCGGTGGTAGAGACCTCGCAAGTGACACAATGGGTGTGGCGGTGTTCACAATGAAACTGGACAGTTACTTATACGGATATATATGGTGAGGTCCTCGGCATTTAGTCATGTGACTCCATGAGGTGGGCATACTGGGTGTGGCGCGGCCCAATGAAAATGGAAGAAGAGAAAATGGAATTCACGTTAGATTTAGGGTGTTTATTAAGAGGTAGGATTAGTTTTAAAGGCGGGCGTCAGCCGCGGGGGCTGTTTGCGCGGAAGTGTGCGCGTTCTGCGGCGCGGGGCGTCAGGTTACCGGGACGGCAGCGGTGCGGCGTGGGGGTCAGGTCGACGTTCGGGACGGTCCCTCCGGGATCGCGAAGGCCCGCGGCGGATGTTGACGCAATGTGATTTCTGCCCAGTGCTCTGAATGTCAAAGTGAAGAAATTCAATGAAGCGCGGGTAAACGGCGGGAGTAACTATGACTCTCTTAAGGTAGCCAAATGCCTCGTCGTTTTTCTACCCCGGAGTCGGAGTAAGGCCATTTGATGGTGGATGCGTTGGATACTGGGATTGGATGCGATTTTCACCTGTTCGATGGAGTCCGCTTTGGTGGATGATACTTGTTGATTGTCCATGAATAGAGACTGATTCCCCTTTCAGGCTGGGTCTAGCTCGGGCGACTAGGCTCACCGGCGTCAGTTTGTCATAGTTACATAGGCTGCACCTCCTCGTGGTCCCGCCGGGGCAACGACTTTCGAGTCGGCTAACGCAGCAAGCCCGGTTGGTTAGATACTGGTTGTCTTCCCAACGGTTTTCTCGAGACTTTTGGAATTGACGGTCTTTGATATTGCATTCCAAGATATTTTACAAGAAGAGAGACCTGATGAGACGAGTGTCGGATTCAGGTCTGGAGGGTGACGCCCCTCCACACAAAAGGCAGCTAGAGGATGAGAAGACGGGGTCAATGGTGACGGAGGAAAGGGACAGCTCGCTGGAAGGAGACTTCGGAACGTCCAGGCAGGCCAGTGAAGCTCGCTCGAGCCCCATGGAGGTAAATGAAGAGGGAGTGTCAGCCTACAACCTCAAAAGTGTAGACGTGTTGTTGCCCAGTTCAACCTATATATGCCCAGTTTGCGGTGACTTTCGAGAGGGGACCGCATGGCTCCACAGACATTTCGCAAAATTGCACAACAAAGTGGCTTTGAATTTTGAATGCCGGAAGTGTGGCAAAGCTAGTAAAAACCATCATGCAATAGCATGCCACTATCCGAAGTGCAAAGGGGGCGAGAGTGTACTTATCCGGCATGGAGGAATCAAATGCGATGTTTGTGGAAAGTCATTTAAGAACGTGATGGGTTTGACGCAACACACAAGGCTGACGCACCCAAAAATATGGAGTTTGATGAGATCGTGGGGCCGAAGTGCGGGCAAGAGAAGCAGCATATGGTCATCGCCTGAAATGAGAATCCTGAAAGCGAAGATGTTGGAAATGAAGGGAGATAAGGGGCGCGCATCCAAAGTGGCTCGGCTCCTCCCTAGCAAGTCTGCCAAGCAGGTGAGGGACAAATGGAGGCTTGTTAAAGGGAGGATCCTTGAATCAGTGACTGAGGAAATGGAGGGATGGTTGGACGGGAGCAAACATGAGAGTGAAGGTGCAGGAGTCTTGAAGACTGAGGAGCCTGGAGGAGTGGTGGAGAGGATCTTCAGAAGGTTAGAGTCCCCCTCTAACGAGGAGGAAGGGCGATGCTATGCAATGATCCTTGATGCCATAAAAGGGGTAGACGAGGACCCCGAAATGTTGGAGATGTCCGCGGTTGAACTCATCTCGCTGCTGGGGGGGACGCATGCGAGGCGAATGGGGCATAAGAGATCAATTAAGAGCAAGTTCACCACCATAAGGAGAGTGATAAAAGACAAGTTGAAGAGGAAGGATTACAGGCATTTTCAGGTCATGTTTCAGAGGGATAGAGGGGCCCTACTCGATCGAGTGCTGGAGGGGACGGTACTCGACGAATGTGCCATAGACGGAGAGGTGGTATACAACTACTACCAAGAGAAATGGGAGACTGGCACGACTTATGATGGCCTGGGATCCTTCGAAACGGTGGTCGGGGTGAACAATGATCTGCTGTGTGTACCCATCCTACCAGCTGAGGTGAGGGCTAACTTGTCGGACATGGCGATGGAATCGGCTCCAGGTCCGGATAAGATCAACAAAGGCTCTCTGCAAATGTGGGATCCTACGGGTCAGCAAATGGCATGCATATTCAATACGTGGCTGGTTTACAGGAAAATCCCGGGTGTGGTCAAGGGGTGTCGAACCAAACTCCTCCCCAAATCAAATGATCTGTACGAACTGGGCAAGATCACGAATTGGAGGCCAATAACCATCGGCTCTTACCTCCTAAGACTGTTCATGAGGATATTGACCATGAGAATGGGCAAAGCCTGCAGACTGAGCATCAGGCAAAAAGGTTTTGTGAAGGGGGTCAATGGGTGTGCGGAGAACCTATTGATCTTGGAAAAGTTGATGGAACGGTCTAGGAGGGAGGGCTCGCCTTTGGGGGTGGTTTTTGTGGATTTCGCCAAAGCATTTGACTCATTGGCGCATGATCACATCTGGGAGGCTCTTGAGAGAAAGGGTTTGAATAGGCATTTCATTGAGTTGATCGAGGACTCTTATGGTGGCTGCTCGACCGTCGTAAGTCACAAAAATGGATGGATGAAGCCGATAAAAATGAAGGTGGGTGTCAAACATGGTGACCCTCTGTCCCCTCTTCTTTTCAATGTCGCCATGGACCCGCTGCTCAACATGCTGGAAAGGTTAAAGAAGGGAGTGGAGATAGATGGGAGGACTTTGACCACTTTGGCTTTTGCCGATGACCTGGTCATTGTCAGCATGACGGCCAGAGATATGCAGTGTAACTTGAGGCTGCTGGAGATGTTCTGCAGGAGCACGGGCCTCAAGGTTCAGCCGGCCAAGTGCCATGGGTTTTGGCTGAACAGAGGAACAATAAACGACTGCGAGGCATGGGAAATAGATGGCACGTTCATTCATATGGTTCAAGCCCATGAGAGTGTGAAATACCTGGGAGTTCGTTTCAATCCCCTAAAGGGTATCGTTAAGCCGGAGGTGGACGCCTTTCTCGAGAAAGGGATAAGTAAGATCCGAGATACCCCCCTCAAGCCGATCCAGAAGGTAGCGTTGCTAAATGATTGTCTGCTGCCGAGGGTCATGTTTGAGGCGGATTTTGGTAAGGTACGGGGAACGAGCTTGAGGAATATGGATGCGCGTGTGCGAAGGGCAGTGAAGGAGTGGCTGCATCTCCCCCCAAGCACGTGCAACGGTCTGCTTTATTCGAGAAAACGTGATGGGGGGCTAGGGATACTGGCTTTGGCCGAGGCTATTGCTGAAGCCAGAGTCAGACGGTGCTGGAAGATGCTGACCTCCTTGGACGAGTGGACGCGAGAACTGGCCAGAAGTGTGTGTGTTGGAAGGGCGTGGAAGAGAATGTGGAAAGAAGTTGGGGGAGCTCCATCGGAATTACCGATTGTAAATGCGCAAACAGAGCTGCATTTGCTCGGGAGCTCCCCCCCAAAAATGACAAACTGGAGGAACAAGATGAAGGAAGCATGGAGCAAGCTGGAAATCCAAGGCAAAAGTGCCAATCTGTTCCTCGATGACAGGATAAGCAATAATTGGCTGCTGGACCCGGCCAAGAAGGGCTTCAATCAGAGGAATCTGAAAGCAGCCCTGTCTCTGAGGGCAAACGTCCTACAAACTAGAGAGTTCATGGCGAGGGGGCTGGAAAAGAATGAGGCCATGTGTAGGCGTTGTGGCTCTGCCCTGGAATCGGCCTCCCATATCATTGGCCAGTGTGGGTTTACGAAGAGATGGAGGATTGAACGGCACAACAAGCTGTGTGACTTGCTCGAAACAGAGGCGGTGTCTAAGGGCTGGACTGTGAGGAGGGAGTGCAGGTTCTGCCTTCCAGGCGGATGCCTGTTAGTACCGGACATGGTCATGTCCAAGGGCAGAGCGCTTCTGGTACTTGATGTGACAGTCAGGTACGAATATGATGCGAGCTCGTTGCAGGATGCTGCTAAAGAAAAAGTGGCCAAATATGAGCCACTTAGAGAACACCTCCGGCGTGAGAGGGGCGTCAAGGATGTCAAAATTTTGGGGTTCCCTGTTGGGGCCATGGGGCTGTGGCCACCTTCCAATTTTGAGGCCTTAAAGTTTATCGGCTTCCCGAGTCGGCGAAGCATTCAGTTGGCCAAGTTAATAAGCAGACGTTCCCTGCTCTACTCCATTGATATTTGGAGTAAATTCAAGTTTGAAAATTGTCAATAGTTCATTCTGGCTGTGTTCCTAATATGTTTTTGTGTTGCCAGTACTTTGCCTTGTAAATAAAATTTTATATATATTTCTTTTTTCCGGAGGGCTCATGTTGCCTAAGTTGCCTCCGTTGATAATAAGTGATGGCTGGCTCGTTATAATAATTGTGGTCCCCCCTGGGGCAGGGGGTCCATATGGTGATACGCTGAAGGGGGCAGCGATCACACCAAAACTATCCGGAGGGCTCATGTTGCCTAAGTTGCCTCCGTTGATAATAAGTGATGGCTGGTTCGTTATAATAATTGTGGTCCCCCCCCCGGGGCAGGGGGTCCATATGGTGATACACTGAAGGGGGCAGCGATCACACCAAAAACTGGACGGTTGAAGACTGGAAGCGGGGCTGGGCGCGGGCTGCGGATGGGGGAGCAGCCGCGCCGCCGCCATCCCCTCTCCGCCGCCCGAGCCGGGGTGTGGTTTGTGGGGCCATTAGGCAGTGGAGGGGCGGACATCGGCCGGGGGGGTCGGTTGTTGGGGGCTGTGCGCGTTGCGTGGCGCGGGGCGCTGGGATGGGCGGACGGTGGTGGTGTGGCGCGGTGGTTTGGGTCGGCGTTTACCCCGGGGGAGGGCCTTGGCCGTTCCCCGGGGAGGCGGTGGCTCCCCTCCGCGCCCCTGCTGCCGGCCGCGTGCCTGGCCGCCCCGGGCTCGCTGCGCGCCTCTCCGGGCGGCCGCCCTCTCCCCGGTTCTTTCGTCCGCCCCCTCCTCCCCTGCTGGTGCCCGCACCGGCCCTGTGCGGAGGCGGATGGTTGGAGGAGTCGGTGTCGGCGGTCTGCGGATGTGACCCTGGATGCGGACCGGGCCCTGTCCCGTGGACCGCTGGGCGTAAACGTGTGCACTTGAACGATGAAGGCGATCACGCGAGAAGTGGGGAAATGGTTCTGGGGTGGTTCTGATGCATGGCAACAGCAAAGGTTTCGTCCAGTTCTGGCTCCCTGCTGATGACCGCGAGGTAGCCAACATTCCCCCAAGACAACGCTCCTCGGGTGAAGAAGGCAATGAAGGAAAGTAAACGGCCTTCGGACTTGGGGTTGTCAATAATGCGCATATTGGCCCCATATGCGCATTTTCTAGAGGCAGAAGGGGCCGCGTGACCTTGAGTCGGCATTAAGGGGTTTGTGCGTGCAGCCATGGGGCGTTCCCCTCCTCCGGTGGCCTGGCTGTTGAGGGGGGGGAGTGTCTCTAAAGCAGCTTTCCAACAGCTTACTCTGCGTGGGGAACTATGGGTGAGCCCGGGCTGCCTCCATCTTCATCTTAGCAGTGGGGGTGGATAAGTAGCCCGCGGTTATGCCGCTAGTGGAACCTTGCTGAGCTGCCTGTCTGGGGAGTTGACGGTGGTGACGTCGTAGGGTTCTCCATGATTGCTAATGGATCCCATCCTCGATGTGGGTGACGGCGGTAGTTAATAGCTGGAACCGCCGATTGATCCGCCTCTTGACGGCCAAGTGAAGCCGCAAAGCGGCCTGCAGGTGCCAACGCAGCTCCGGCGGCGCGAAGCCGGAGTAGCCAAATGCCTCGTCGTTTTTCTACCCCGGAGTTGGAGTAAGGCCATTTGATGGTGAGCGATTTTTGGATTGAGACAGTGAGCGATTTTCACCTATTCGATGGAGTCCGCTTTGGTGGATGGTCGTTGAGCATGTCATGTTGCGGGGCGTACGTGCCGATCGTCCGTAAATAGAGACTGGAGCCCTTGTCAGGCTGGGTCTAGTTTGGGCGACTAGGCTCACCGGCGACAGTTCATCATAGTTACATAGGCTGCACCTCCTCGTGGTCCCGCCGGGGCAACGACTTTCCAGTCGGCTAACGCAGCAAGCCCAATTGAGAGGATACTAGTTGTCTTCCCAACGGTACTGAGACTTTGGAATTGACGGAATTGCTTTATTGCATTCACTGATATATTACAAGAATACGAAAGCCTGATGAAAAGATCAGGTTCTGATCTAGGGGGTGACGCCCCTATGCCAAAAAAGCAGCCAAAGGATGAGAAGACTGGGCCAATGGTGAGCGATGATTATAACGGTATGCCGGAAGGAGATCTCGGAACACCTAGGCAGACCAAAGAATCTCACTTGAGCACCACGACAAGAAATGTGGGAGGTGTGCCCAACAGTCAAAATGAGGATGTATGTGTGTTGCTGCCAAGCTCAGCTTATCTTTGCCCAATCTGCGGTGACTTTCGAGAGGGGACCGCATGGCTCCAAATTCACTTTATGAGACTGCACACTGAAGTGGGGTTAAAGTTTGAATGCAGGAAATGTGGCAAGGCTAGCAAGAATCACCATGCCATTGCATGTCACTTTCCTAAGTGTAAAGGAGGCGATAGTGTGCTTGTCCGTCACGGAGGAGTCAGATGTGATATATGTGGAAGGGTACTAAAGAACGTATTGGGTTTAACGCAACACACAAGACTGGCACACCCAAAGGTATGGAATATGATGCAGTCGTGGGGCCGAAGTGGGAGAAGGAAGAACAGTATATGGTCTTCGCCCGAAATGAGGCTCCTGAAGGTAAAGATGGTGGAGATGAAGGGGGATAAGAGACGGGCATCAAAGGTGGCTCAACTCCTCCCCTGCAAGTCTGCCAAACAGGTGAGGGATAAATGGAGACTTGTCAGGGGAAAAATCCTTGAAACAGTGACTGAGGAGATGGATGTATGGATAGAAGAACACAGAAATAGGAGCGAAAACAAAGGGGTCCCTGTGGCAGAAGAGCCTGGACGCACGGTGGAGAGGATCTTTCGAAAATTGGAATCCCCTTCTACCGAGGAGGAAGAACGCTATTATGGAATGATCCTTGACTCCATCAAAGGGGTAGACGAGGACCCCGAGATGCTGGAAGTGTCCGCTGTTAGACTCATATCGCTGCTGGGTGGGACACTTGAAAAACGTAAGGGGCACAAGAGGTCACAAAGAGGCAAGTTCACCATGGTGAGGAGAGTGATTAGGCACAAGCTCAAGAAGAAAGATTTCAGACAATTCCAGGTCATGTTTCAGAAGGACAAAGGGACCCTGCTTGACCGAGTACTGAAGGGGACAGTACTGAATGAATGTAACATCGAAGGTGAAGTAATCTATAAATACTTCAAAGAAAAATGGGAGACTGGCACGACCTATACTGGACTGAAATCTTTTGAGACAGTGATTGGTGTGGATAATGACCTACTCAGTGTGCCCATCCTTCCGGCAGAGGTGAGAAATAACATGTCGGCAATGTCCATGCAGTCGGCTCCAGGCCCGGACAAGATCAAGAAAGGCTCTCTGCAATTATGGGACCCCTCGGGTCAACAGTTGATGTGCCTGTTCAACACGTGGCTGGTGTACAAGAGAATCCCAGATGTGGTCAAAGGATGTCGAACCAAACTCCTCCCCAAATCGAATGATCTGCATGAGCTGGGCAAGATCAATAATTGGAGACCAATTACTATCGGCTCTTACCTCCTAAGACTGTTCATGAGGATTATAACCATGAGGATGGGCAAAGCTTGTAGATTGAGCACTAGACAGAAAGGCTTTGTAAAGGGGGTCAACGGGTGCGGGGAAAACTTGTTGATCCTGGATAAATTGATGGAACGGTCTAGGAGGGAGGGCTCACCGTTGGGGGTGGTATTTGTGGACTTTGCGAAAGCATTCGACTCGTTGGCGCACGATCATATCTGGGAGGCTCTTGAGAAGAAAGGCTTGGATAGGCACTTCATAGAATTGATCGAAAACTCCTATGGGGGCTGTATGACCAAAATAAGTCACAAACAAGGATGGACGAAACGCATAGATATGAAGGTGGGAGTCAAACAGGGTGACCCTCTGTCCCCTCTTCTCTTCAACGTCGCCATGGACCCGCTGCTTCACACGCTTGAAAGACTAAAGAAAGGAGTAGAGATGGATGGGAGGACTTTGACCGCATTGGCATTCGCTGATGACTTGGTCATAGTCAGTATGACGGCCAGGGACATGCAATGCAACCTGAGGCTGCTGGAAGTGTTCTGCAGGGACACGGGCCTCAAGGTTCAGCCAGCTAAGTGCCATGGGTTCTGGCTGAACAGGGGAGCATTAAATGACTGCGAAACATGGGAACTGGATGGCACGTGCATTCATATGATTCAAGCAAACGAGGACGTGAAGTACTTGGGAGTCCGCATAAACCCTCTCAAGGGCATAATGAAACCAGATGTGGACTCTCTCATCACTGTGGGCATTAATAAGATCCGCTGTACTCCCCTTAAACCGACCCAGAAAGTAGCACTACTCAATGAATGTTTATTGCCAAGAATTATGTTTGAGACGGATTATGGGAAGGTACAAAGCACCTGCTTGAGGAAGATGGATGCACGTGTTAGAAAGACGATCAAGGCATGGTTACATCTCCCCCCGAGCACGTGCAATGGCTTACTGTACTCGAGAAAACGTGACGGGGGATTGGGGATCCTGGCCATGGCCGATGCAATTGCGGAAGCCAGGGTCAGACGCTGTTGGAAGATGCTGTCCTCTCCAGACGAGTGGACACGGGAACTGGCCAGAGAAATGTGTACTGGTAGTGCATGGCTGAAAATGTGGAAGGAGGCAGGGGGGGCTCCATCTCTGTTGCCTATATTGGATAGGCAAACGCAGTTACACCTGCTCGGGAGCTCCCCCCCGAACATGACAGATTGGAGAAGGAAAATGAAAGAAGCATGGAGCTGCTTAAAAGTCAAAGGGAAGAGTGCTGACTTGTTCCTAGGTGACCGGATCATTAATAATTGGCTATTCGAACCAACAATGAAGGGCTTCAACCAGAGCAACTTTAAGATTGCTCTGTCCCTTAGAGCGAACGTCCTACAGACCAGAGAATTCGTGGCACGAGGTCTGGCAAAGGAGGATGCTATGTGTAGGCGTTGCGACTCAGCCCTGGAAACAGCCTCCCATATTATTGGCCAATGTCCGGTCACCAAGAGATGGAGAATGGACCGTCACGACAAGTTGTGCGAATTGCTCACCATTGAGGCGGTGTCTAAGGGCTGGACTGTGAAGAGGGAGTGCAGGTACTGTCTTCCAGGAGGCGGCCTGTTAGTACCGGACATAGTCATGTCTAAAGGCAATACGCTTCTCGTGCTTGATGTTACGGTCAGGTATGAATATGACGCGAAGTCTATGGAAGATGCTGCTAAGGAAAAGGTGGCCAAATACGAGCCGCTGAGGAAACACCTGAGACGTGAGAGGGGCGTCAAGGAAGTAAAGATATTTGGGTTCCCAGTTGGGACCATGGGGCTGTGGCCAGCGTCTAATTTTGAGGCCCTCAAAGCTATTGGCTTCCCTAGTTGGAGAAGCATTCAGTTGGCCAAGTTGATAAGCAGACGTTCCCTGCTTTATTCTGTTGACGTTTGGAAAAAATTCAAGTCTGAAGACTATTGAAGTTATGTCTGGCTGTGTTCCTAAAATTATGTGTTGTAAATATTTATGTGTGCTTCAAAATTTTATTTATCTTTTCCGGAGGGCCCATGTTGTTTAAGTTGCCTCCGTTTACAGTGTGTGAAGGCGGGATATCGGAGGGCTCATGTTGTTTAAGTTGCCTCCGATAACAGGGAGTGAAGGCTGGTGTTCTATACACATGGCAAGGCTCGTGGCCTGCCTATTTTCAACTTTGGTGGTCCAACCAGGGGGAGGATAACCAATGGGTGACACACTGGATGTGGCAGTGCTCACCGTGAATACTGGACAGTTATTAAGGATGTGATAAAAAGCATGTGGTGAGGTGTAAGTTTGAACGATGAAGGCGGCTCCGTGAGAGATGGGGGGATGGTTCTTGGGGGGTTCCGATGCATGGCAACGGCAGAGGTTTCACCCAGTTCCTTCCCCCGGTTGATGACCACGAGTGTGCCAGCGTACCTCCAACTCGTAAAGTGGTAACGCTACTCGAATGATGAAGGCAAAGGAGGAAAGTAAACGGCCTTCGGACCTGTGCGCTTGTTGGAGAGCCAGCCTCTGAAGGCTAGATGGGAGTTTCTGTCGAGGAGGGGGTACGTTGGCCCTATATGCTCATTTATCAGGCAGAGGGGCCGCGTGCTCTCAAATCGGCATGAAGGGGGGGGTGCGTGCAGCCATGGGGCGTTCCCTTCCTCCGATGGCCTGCTGTCGGAGAGTGGGGGCGTCTCTAAAGCAGCTTTCCAACAGCTTACTCTGCGTGGGGAAACTATGGGCAAACCGGGACTGCCTCCTTCTTCATCTTAGTAGTGAGGTTGGATAAGTAGACCGGGTTATGCCGCTAGTGAAACCTTGCTGAGCTGCCTGTCTAGGGGGTTGACGGTGGTGACGTCGTAGGGTTCTCCATGATTGCTTATGGATCCCATCCTCGCTGTGGGAGACGGCGGTAGTTAATAGCTGGATCCGCTGATTGATCCGCCTCTTGACGGCCAAGTGAAGCCGGAAAGTGGCCCGCAGGTGCTAACGAAGCGCCGCCGTCGCGAGGGCGCCTGCGGCGCCCCCGATTAGCCAAATGCCTCGTCGTTTTTCTACCCCGGAGTTGGAGTAAGGCCATTTGATGGTGAGCGATTTTTGGTTTGCGATAGTGAGCGATTTTCACCTATTCGATGGAGTCCACTTTGGTGGATGGTCGTTGAGCATGTCATGTTGCGGGGCGTACGTGCCGATCGTCCGTGATTAGAGACTGGAGCCCTTGTCAGGCTGGGTCTAGTTTGGGCGACTAGGCTCACCGGCGACAGTTTGTCATAGTTACACAGGCTGCACCTCCTCGTGGTCCCGCCGGGGCAACGACTTCTCAGTCGGCTAACGCAGCAAGCCCAGCGACGAAACTTTGGAATTGACGGTTTCTTCTACTGTGGATAAAGACAGTATTTTATAGACAAGAAAATAGACTCTGGATGAGAAGAATGTCAGAGTCTGATATGGAGGTTGACGCCCCTCCCCCTGATGCACGAAAGAAGGATGAGAAGACGAAACGGAAGGTGGCTAAGGGGAGGAACGGCCCCGTGAAAAGAGATCTCATGGTTAACAGGCGGACCGTTAATGAATGTCCTGGCCCCACAAATGTGATAAGTGAAGGGTCGCCTAAGTGTCAAAAGACAAAATTTGTCGTACTGCTGCCCAGCTCAGCATACCTATGCCCAACTTGCGGAGTGTACAGAGAGGGCACGGCATGGCTCCACAGGCATTTCACGATGATGCACACGGATAGTAGGCTAATCTTTGAGTGCCGGAAGTGTGGCAAATCCGGCAAGAACCACCATGCCATTGCTTGCCATTATCCTAAATGTAAAGGTGGTGATAGTGTGCTGGAGAGACAGGGAGGTGTGAAATGCGATATTTGTGGAAAAATATTAAAGAACATACTGGGCTTGACACAACATACAAGGCTGGCGCACCCTAAGGTATGGAATGTGATGAGATCGTGGGGCCGGGGAACAAAGAGGAATTCCAGCATATGGTCATCGCCAGAAATGAGACTCTTAAAGGCAAAGATGTTGGAGATGAAGGGGGACAAGAGACGCGCGTCCAAGGTGGCGAAGATTCTCCCCCGCAAGTCTGCCAAACAAGTGAGGGATAAGTGGAGACTTGTCAGGGGAAGTATTATGGAAACAGTGGCCGACGAAATGTCGGGTTTGGATTGATATTGGACGCCATCAAAGGGGTGGACGAGGACCCCGAAATGATAGAGATGTCGGCGGTTGGACTCATCTCACTGTTGGGTGGGACGCATAAAAAGAGAAAAGGTCACGAGAGATCTTTTAAAGGTAAGGCCACCGTAATTAGAAGACTGGTAAAACACAAGCTCAGAAGCTCGGTCAACAATTGGCGTGCCTGTTCAATGCATGGCTGGTATACAGGAGAATCCCAGATGTGATCAAGCGGTGCCGGACCAGGCTTCTTCCTAAGTCAAATGATTTGAACGAACTGAGCAAGATCACAAGTTGGAGGCCGATAACTATTGGATCCTTCCTTCTTAGACTGTTCATGAGGATATTGACGATGAGGATGAGCAAAGCATGCAAATTAAACATCAGGCAAAAAGGCTTTGTTAGAGGGGTCAACGGATGTGCGGAAAATCTGTTGATACTGGATAAGTTGATGGAGCGGTCTAGGAGGGAAGGACTGGCACTGGGGGTGGTATTTGTGGACTTTGCCAAAGCTTTTGACTCGTTGGCACATGATCATATTTGGGAGGCTCTTGAAAGAAAGGGAATGAACAGGCATTTCATTGACTAGATTGAAGACTCCTATAGCGGCTGCACTACGATCGTTGGTCACAAGAAAGGATGGACGTCGCCAATTAACATTGAGGTGGGTGTCAAACAGGGTGACCCCCTGTCCCCTCTTCTCTTCAATATTGCCATGGACCCGCTAATCAACATGCTGGAAAAGCTGGAAAAGGGAGTGGAGATGGAGGGACGGACTTTGACCGCATTGGCTTTTGCCGATGATTTGGTCATTGTCAGTATGACGGCCAGGGACATGCAATGCAATTTGAGATTGCTGGAGGTATTCTGCAAAAATACGGGCCTTAAAGTTCAGCCGGCTAAGTGCCATGGATTTTGGCTGAATAGAGGCACATTAAATGATTGTGAGGCATGGATGATAGATGGCACAAGCATCCATATGGTTGAATCTCATGAGAATGTCAAGTACCTGGGGGTTCACATCAATCCGATTAGGGGCATCGTGAAACCTGATGTGAGCTCTATGATCAGGGAGGGTATTGAAAAGATCCGCTGTACCCCCCTTAAACCGACTCAAAAAGTAGCACTACTCAATGAGTGCTTACTGCCAAGGATCATGTTTGAAGCAGACTTTGGGAAGGTGAGGTATACGAGACCAAGAAAGGTGGATGCAATTGTGAGAGTGACGGTCAAGGAGTGGCTGCGTCTCCCCCCTAGCACTTGTAATGGACTGCTTTATTCGAAGAAGTGCGATGGGGGGCTGGGGATATTGGCTCTGGCGGAAACTATTGCCGAGGCCAGAGTCAAGAGATGCTGGAAGATGCTGTCCTCCTTGGATGAATGGACAAGAGAACTGGCCAGAAAAACGTGTGTTAGTAAAGCATGGAGTAACATGTGGAAAGATGCAGGGGGAGCTCCCCAATGTCTGCCTGAGATTGATATGCAGACGAATTTACAGCTACTGGGGAGCTCCCCTCCAGATATGCCTGATTGGCGACGTAGGATGAAGGGGGCATGGAGCCAACTAAAGGTCCAGGGCAAAAATGCCGAGCTGTTCCTCAACGATCGAGTGAGCAATAATTGGCTGGTCGAACCAACAAAAAAGGGCTTTACTCAAAGCAATTTCATTATTGCTTTGTCCCTGAGAGCAAAGGTCTTACCAACTAGCGAGTTCATGGCAAGGGGCCTGGGAAAAGAAGGTGCCATGTGCAGACGTTATCATCGGCAATTGTGCGTTCACAAAAAGATGGAGAATGGCTACGCACGATAAGATATGTGATGTGCTAGCCAAGGAAGCGGTGTCTAGGGGCTGGACTGTGGAAAGGGAGTACAGGTGCTGTCTTCCTGGAGGCGGCCTGTTAGTACCGGACATGGTCCTGACCAGAGACATGCTGCTTCCGGTACTCGATGTTACCATCAGATACGAGTATGATGAAAGGACGTTACAAGATGCGGCTGGGGAGAAGATGGCCAAGTATGAGCCACTCAAGGAATACTTTCGGCGTGAGAGGGGCGTCAGAGAAGTGAAGATATTGGGTTTCCCTATTGGGCCAATGGGGCTGTGGCCAATGGCGAATTTCGAAGCCTTGTTAGTTATTGGCTTCCCTAAATGGAGAAGCACGTTATTGGCAAAACTGTTTAGCAGACGTTCTCTGCTCTACTCCATTGATGTTTGGAGAAAGTTCAAATTTGGCAAATGTTAGATAGTGTTGCTGGCTATGTTCCTAAATCGTGTTGCCGGT
This sequence comes from Hippichthys cyanospilos, assembly GCF_059441005.1. Lineage (NCBI taxonomy): Eukaryota > Metazoa > Chordata > Actinopteri > Syngnathiformes > Syngnathidae > Hippichthys > Hippichthys cyanospilos. The sequence goes on from NW_028283471.1 coordinate 16,412, forward strand.
TTCTCCTCCGTATTACGTGTTTTTTATTTTCCCGGAGGGCTCATGTTGTTTAAGTTGCCTCCGATGGAAGGGAGTGAAGGCTGGTTTTTCTTAATGGCATGGCAAGTGGCCTGCCTTTTTTTTCTCCATGTGCAGTCCTCCCAGGGGCGGGGGAAGACCGGTGGAGGTGGAGGCTCGGTACAAGAAACACACTGGATGTGGCGGTGTTTCATTTGATGAAACTGGACAGGTATAACTTTGAATGATGAAGACCACTCTATGTAAGGCGGGGAGGTGGTTCTGGGATGGTTCTGAAGCATGGCATCAGCAGAGGTTCCATCAGGCTCTAGCTCCTCGCTCATGATCATGAGTGTGTCAGCGTTCCCCCAACTCGGGCATGAGACGATGTAGCAATGGAGATGGGGGCAAATGGGGAAAGTAAAGGGTCTCCTGAATTGTATGGTCGTCTATGTTGGGGTGTAAGCCTCTGAAAGCTAGACGGAAGTTTCTGTCGGTGAGGGGTTACATTAGCCCTGTATGCTCAGTTATTAGGCAGAGGGGCTGCGTGGCTTTGAGTCGGCATTGAAGGGGGGGGGGTGCGTGCAGCCATGGGGCATTCCCTTCCTCCAGTGGCTCGTCTATTGGAGGTTGGGAGTGTCTCTAAAGCAGCCTTCCAACAGCTTACTCTGCGTGGGGAAATTATGGGTAAGCCGGGGCTACCTTTGTCCTCATCTTGGCAGTGAGGATGGATTAGTAGACCTGGTTGTACCGCTAGTGGAACCTTGCTGAGCTGCCTGTCTAGGGAGTTGACGGTGGTGACGTCGTAGGGTTCTCCATGATTGCTAATGGATCCCATCCTAGTCGTGGGTGACAGCGGTAGTTAATAGCTGGAACCGCGATTGATCCGCCACTTGACAGCCAAGTGAAGTCGAAAAGCGGCCTGCAGGCGCCCCGGATTAGCCAAATGCCTCGTCATTTCTCTACCCCGGAGTTGGAGTAAGGCCATTGGATAGCTGTGCGGTTTGTGTTGCAATAGAGTGCGGTATCCCACATATCCGATGGAGTCCACTTCGGTGGATGGTCACTAAGGCATGTCATGTTGCGGGTCGTACATGTCGATCATCCGTGAGTCTAGTTCGGGCAACTAGGTTCACCGGCGACAGTCGTCATAGGTTACATAGGCTGCACCTCCGAGTGGTCCCATCGGGGCAACGACTTTGTCGGCTAACGCAGCAAGCCCCTTGTGAGTGGCTGGTCAGTCACGTCCCTCCTGATATCTCAGCCAACAGTGTAATTGGTTTGTTTCAATAGTGATATTGGCGAAAGGATACTGTAAAACAGACTTGATGAATACTGTTACGGTCGTCCCGGCCTCCCGTGAGATATTGTCCAGGGGAGACGGAAACATAACCCACGAGTCAGTGGTATCGTATATCCCAACACCAGAAGTCAATGAAAAGGATGAAGAGGACCCATATTAATAAGGGTCGGATCGATATGGAGGAGAGGTTCCCTCCTCAGGCTAAGAAAAATAGACTTTTCAATGAGTCTGGGCCCGCCATAATTGACACAGAGCGCGCTGGCCCTTCGGGGTTGAATGCAGCCGACAAGACTGACCCCCCTTCTACCCCTCAAGCCCATGATTAAAGGGGGGAGGTGAGACGGCAACCAAAGCGCTATACAATGTACATGTGTTAATGCCTAGCACAAGTTTTCTGTGCCCACTATGTGGGGAGTACCGTGAAGGTACTAGCTGGTTAAGTAGGCAATTCTTAACCAAACACAAAGACAAACTTGCGAAATTTGAATGCAGAAAGTGCGGTAAATCTAACCACAACCACCACATCATTGCATGCCACTGCCCTAAATGTAAAGGGGGTGAGAGAGAGATAATGAGAGAAGGTGGACTCAAGTGTGACGTTTGTGGGCGGATGGCAAGAAGCGTAATGGGCTTATTACAACACACCAGACTGTCTCACCCCAACATCTGGAATGTTATGAAGGTCTGGGGTCGGAGTGCGAAGTCGGCTGCAAGTATATGGCGGACACCCAAAATGAGAGTACTAACTCCCAAGACGACCAAAGACGACAAAAAGAAGGCAATGAAAACTGCTAAGTGCCTAATAAATAAATCAGCAAGACAGGTCAGAGATAAATGGCAACTTGTCAAAGGTAAAATCATGGAAACTGTTGGAGATGAAATGGTGAACTGGCTGGCTGTGAATGGGAATCAGCGGCATGCAATTGAGCCAGTTGGGAGTTTGGACTCAGTGATGTTGCAGAAGTTATTCTACGAAAACTGAGTTCCATGGCCAATGAAAGCAACAATCAAGTATCGGCCATGATACTGGAAGAAATTGGTGAAATACGGGGGGGGTCCCAGAAATGCTAGAAATCGGGGCTGTCAGGCTAATAACATTGTTGGGTGGTTCACTCAGGGGATCGAAAGGACACGAAAGGTCCCACAAAGGAAGGATCACCGCTACTAAGTGGAAAATAAGGAATAAGCTTAAGCGGCAAGAGTACAAGCATTTTCAAAGAATGTACAAGAAGGACAAGGCAGCCCTTCTTGACAGGATTCTGGAAGGGACAGAATTCACTGAGTGCGCCATAGAAGGAGAAAGTATTCTCCAGTATTTCAAAAGACAAATGGGAGGTGGGCGCTTAGTATCAAGGGCTGCAGTCTTTTGAAATTGAAGAAAAGATAGAAAATGACCTGCTTCGTGTGCCTATTCTCCACATGGAAATCTTGAAATGCCTGGCAGGAGTAGCGAACCACTCAGCGACTGGTTCTGACAGGGTGGACACAACTGCTCTACTAGGCTGGGACAGCACAGGTGAACAATTAGCCTATGTCTACAACTCATGGCTGATCTTTAAAAAGATTCCCAATGTATTGAAAGCATGTCGCACGAAACTGCTGCCGAAATCCAATGACCCAATTGCATTGAGTCTAATTTCAAACTGGAGGCCCATTACTATTGGCTCATTACTGCCAAGGCTCTTTGGAAGGATCCTTGCCCTGAGGATGAACAAGGCCTGTGCGGTAAACATAAGACAAAAGGGTTTTGTGAAGGGAGTAAACGGATGCGCAGAGAACCTGATGATACTTAAAGACTTGATGGAAGCAAAGAGGCAAGGTGGATCAGCGCTGGGTGTTGTTTTCATTGACTTTGCAAAGGCATTTGACTCCCTCTCACACGAGCACATCTAGGAAGCACTTGAAAGAAAAGGACTGGACAGTCATTTTATTGAGCTACTGAAGGACTCTTACGAGGGATGCACTACTATGGTGGGGTGTAAGAACGGGTTTACACCCCCTATTGAAATGAGAGTGGGGGTGAAACAAGGCGATCCGCTCTCCCCACTCCTGTTTAATGTTGCAATGGACCCACTAATTTGTATGTTACAAAGGCTAAACAAGGGAGTCCAGCATAATGGGAGGAAACTCACGGCATTGGCTTTCGCAGATGATTTAGTCATTTTGTAAAACTGGAGGAGGTCACGCTGATCACTTCTGGTATTGAAAATATACACAATACAACCCTAAGCCATTACAAAAACTGGCAATGCTGAACGACTGCCTATTGCCAAGGGTCCAATATACGGCGGATTTTGGGAGAGTGAGCTTCACGGAATTGACCAAAGTCGATGCAATGGTCAGAAAACGGGTGAAGGAATGGTTGCACCTTCCCCCGGGCACCTGCAAAGGGCTACTCTACTCGAAGAAAAGCGATGGGGGGGCCTCGGGGTCACCAAACTGGCTGAAACGATTAGAACGGCTAGGGTGAAGCGGATTTGGAAGATGCTATCGTCCAATGACATCTGGACGAAAGAAGTGGCCCTGAAAGTGACCGGGAGTGGGGCCTGGAGGAGGATGTGGAGGGAGGCTGGCGGCTTGATGGTCGGCCTGCCGATGATCGATGCGCAAACCCAGATGAGATTGAGCAATAACAGGTCTGTAATGCCCTTAGATGTCCGGGGCTGCACGCGCGCCACACTGAGCGGACCAGCATGTGCGCCGCCCTGCGCCGAGAACCCTCTGAAGCCCGCTCGTGATAGGGACTGGGGACTGCAATTATTTCCCACCAACGAGAAATTCACAGTAAGCTCGCGATACCCGCCCATCCCCCCCACCCCCGCTCAACCTCGCCTGTGCTCAACATGGAGAGCTCTCGGAGAGCAAGCTCTCAACCAATGCGCTTTTACAAGCTCCCATTGACCGGGTTTGTGGCACAAACGTAACGTGTGAGCAGAACTGAGCGCTTGCAGAGGACAACTTGAGCGAGCCGGACCTCGGCTTGAGCAAAAAGGAATTTTGAGCGAGAAAGTTCTTTTCATTACTGTTTTCGTCTACGCTCAAAATCTGTTTTCACTCTCGTTCAGTTTCATCTCCATTCTTTTTTATTATCAGGAATGGACCATCGTTCACGGGATCCTCCTGGCCTACATGGATGGGGGCTGGTGCCTCCACATGAGTCAGGTGCCTGCGGGAAGGCGCGTCTCCCCTCCTTGGCGAGGGGACTATGGCGCAAGGATGCTGATGGCCCATACTCAGCGGAGCTTGTCCGCAGCCTTCTCCGACGCGCTGCGCGCCATCCCGAGTCGGTCTCTGAACAGGCCCAGCCTGCAGAAGAACAACTTGCTGAACGTCAGCCGTTTCCACATTGTGGCCGACGACCAGGCGTACATATTGGGGCTGCTGGATGGCGTCGTGGCCCGGACGCCTCCGCCCGGCGGCGCGAATTATATGTTCACGCTGACCAAGCTTGGCCAGAAAGACCCGAGACCTCTGGAGGTGGCCAAACTGTTTCACAATCGGGACGCGGTGAAGTCCATGTCGGTCCACGTGGCCTGCTCTGTGACCCACCGGAATTCCGACCTGGATCTGCTGTGGTCCAGGTACGGAATCCACCGGGTGGTCAAGCAGATAGGCAGCATTTTCACAGCCCTGTTGCTGCACGAGGCAGCCAACTTCCAGTCGCCCCTGGACCTTCAGCGAATGCAGCTTGCCAGGGCCCTGTTGGACGTGTTCCCCCTCGGGCCAGGGGAGGAGCTCAACTTTGTCCAGCTGTACGCCGACACCCCGCGCGTCCACCAGAATCCCTTCTTCAAGCACCCGGTCTCGGGAGCAATCGTGACCTTGGGGCTCTTCCACGGCCAGGTCACCCGCTCCTACGCCTCCAGGGCCTTGAAGTACATCTCTCACTTCGACGACCTGGTTGAGAAGCGTGGCACCCAGGTCGCCGCCAGGCTGGAGGCTGTGATCCTCCTATCCAGGGGTCACATCCCCACTACCATGCGAGCGGAAGAGAGGGTCTGCGGCGAAAAACTCGGATCTCTCCTTCAGGGCCAGGCCATGTTTGTGCCGTTCTTGGCCGTCCGGGAGCAGGGACTCGGGACTGTGCTGAAGGACCGCGGCAGGCATCTGTTGGGCAGCCTCCGAACCCTCTTGGACAAGAACCGCGGGGGTTTAGAGGCCACCTGGAGGGCGTACCAGCTGGAGCTTGCCCTGGAAGAGCAGTTCCACGGGCACCCGGGGACCAGGACTTCAGTGCCAGCCTCGGCTGCAACTCTGTCCGGTGGACGAGCAGGACGAGGGAGAGGGGCTTCCTTGCGCTCGCCCCCTTCAACTCCGCTTGCGTCCACGGCGAGGATCCCCCTCCTCTCCGCGTCTGGATTCACGAGGGCCGCACAGCGGAGCGGGTGCAGAGGATCTGGACGTTGTCCGACACGATCGGGGCAAACCTGTCGGTGATCAGGGAGGCGCTGGTCAAAATAGTCATTAGGGATTTGAACAGCGTGGTCTGCCTGAGGGCTCGCACGACCCTGAGCGTGCTTCAGGCCAGCGTCCCTCCGGCAGCGCGGTGCAACCTAAAGAACACCCTGCCGTACCCCGCTCTGGCCAAACAGATCCTGGACCACCAAACGTATTGGTCCGATCCCCTGACCCTCCGCCGCGCGTTGGAAGGCCAGTGGAAAGGACCCACTGGCTTGTTTGGTTGCCGGTTTAGGCTCACTGGCCTTAAACTGGTTTCCGAAGGTCACCTACTGGACCAGGGCCCGGGGTCACGGAGCAAAGTGGTTCGAGTTTGTGTTGGTCCACCCGAGCGGTAAACGGCCGGTGGTCAACGTGGAGGCGGAGGCTAGCCTGACGACCAACGTGTTGGACTATCTCCAGGCCAATGAGTTCTCCTTTGCCACGCACCTCTCAAAATACAGGGAGCGTGGGATGCCCTGGTTATGGCCGGTCCTGTCTCCGGGATATCTCCGGGATATCGGCGACGTTAAGTTGAACAGGTTGGCCGCCGATATCCCGATCAGCGTTTTCGCCAAACCTCCTCCCCCAAAGAGGAAGAGGGAGGCGTCGGTGGAGGTCAGGGAGGAGTCAGAGGAGCGGGAAAGGCGGGAGCCCGAACACCCGGATTCCCAGGCCCACGACGAGGATGAGGGCGACCCGCCAGAGAGGTCTGAGCCCATGTCCCTCCTCGCAGCATATTACAAGTTGTGGAGCAAAGAGGAACAGGACCTCGTCGTGGTGACGGGGAACTGGCTATTCTGCAATGCTGACTGCAATGCTTACTAGGCCAGATGTGTTCGTGCGTGAATCCCTTTAGGAGTGCTTCCGCCTTCTACAAGAAGCGCCAACGTCTGGCAAAAGACAGGGACGCAACCGCGGGCGAAGGCCAGTCGGGGTGGAAAAGGTAGCAAGACAGAGAGGTAGCTAGTAAGGGGGTCAGGGTTGGGCCGGTATTACTGTATATAATATGTCACAATCGCATATATGTTTGCATGTACACGTTTGTATGTATGTATGTACGCACACATATCTTCATGTACCGTACGCATAAAATATGAATAATATATTAGTATATTGTCCGTCATTCATACCTTGTAATTCATTCTTACTACATAGTATAACGCAAATCTACTACGATATATGCACACATACGCATGCCTGTTTTCATATGCAGTACACATAAATGATAAAATGTTGATAACACATTCATTTGTTGCCTATTCATACCCTGTAAGACATTCTTACATCATAATATAGAATGCAATTACACAAAGCATTCAACAGTTCAGTTCAATACGTTATTACATTTTAAAACTAGATAAATATTTATATATGTGTCTGTGTTTGTGTGCATACGTATGTGTTGTAACGCCTCATATCAGTGTTGTGTGTCTTGTCCGTCTGGGGGACAACGAGTCAGCGTTCACGTCGCGTCCCCTGTAAGTACCGGGTTCACCCCGGGAAGCCGATGACTCGCTAGAATTTTTTTTTGTTGCCGCCGTTGTTTTGAAATTGTGTTTCTTGTTATAAACCCTTTCACATCATTATATATTTATATATATATATGTATATATTTACATTTATATATATATATATATATATATATATATATATATATATATATATACATATACATATATATATATATATAATATATATATATCTACACATACATATATATTATATATATATATATACATATACAGAATGTACACCAAAATGATCGTGCCATTATTAAATAAAAAACAATACAAAAACAAAACCGATGAAAGGAAGAAGGTGATAGTTTGCTGGGAAAGAAAGTATAGGCTTTTATTGGCAATAGGCAATTATAGAATGTACACCAAAATACGCATGCCTTTATTAAGAAAAAAAAGCACGTGCTTGTACATTGGGAAAAAAAGTATATATATATATATATATATATATATATATATATATATATTATAGTTGGCCCCCGGTTTATGAACACCCTGTTTTACGAACGTTTAGACTTACGAGCGTGGACCACAGAGATTTTTGTCCCCCACTTACGAGCAAACCTTTCGTCTTACGAACAATCCGACATGTCGGCCATTGTGTATGCAAATATATTTTCGCTTAGCTGTGTCATCAAAATCAGCAGTTGATGCTTGTGACAGTAACGTGAACGCTATTGCTCTTACAACGTCACAGTCACTGTCTCAGTCACGGTGTCAGTCACGGAGATGCCAATATGCTATTGGTCGATTAAGGTCACCCGGTCTCACTCACGGAGATGCTATTGGCCGGCATCACGTCAATCACAGAAAAGCCGATATGCTATTGGCCGAACGCCTTTATCTCGCTTGATGGCACAGCTTGTCGGGATGGAAGGAAGGAGAGAAAATGAATGAAACGGAAGGAAAGAATGTTGTGAAGACTTTGCAAACTATCTGTTAGACATGGTTTCTTAAATTGCAAGTGGTGGTAAAGGAAGAAATAAGAGGATGATGACAATAGAAACCAAGCAGGAGATAATAAAAAATACGAAGGAGGCGCATGCATAGTTAACCTTGCTCGTGAGTATGGACGGAACCGCTCGGCAATCTTCTAAGGGCAAGACTTTCCTTGCCGGGGTACGGACCTCGCTCGACAACAAAGTGGAGAGGCTTCTTCCATTATGGATTAAAGAGAAGGAAATCGCCGGTGATATGTTCTAGTTTGAGAAAAGTTCCCGATTAGGAAAATAAATAAATCAATTCTGCGGGTTGGTCTCTGCTCCCCTTCGCCTCCACCCAGCTCAAGTCACATCGCTCGAAAGGTAAATGTCATTTTTCCTTATACAAGTGTACAAATTTTCAGTTTAATTTAACTGTAAAGTAGATAATACATATATTAAAAATGAGTAACAAAGTCGTGATATTTTTACCTAAGGTTTTTGCACGCGTTGCACGCATTCACTAATTAACATAGGTTTGGATTGCCCGTCATACGAGCAGGTCGAGTTACGAGCGTAGCCGCTGAACGGATTAAGTTCGTAACCCGGGGGCCCATCTATATATATATATATATATATATATATATATATATATGTTGCCGATCGATCTCCTTTTTGTGTTTGTTGTAAACCAAACAAGCGATAGAGATGTAAAAAGAATGGAGGCAGTTCAGGATTCCCCTTGAACAAACAGAGCAATTCAAACAGCAAACTTTGTACAAAGTCAATCGATTTACTTCTGTGTTTGTTGTAAACTAAATACGCTATAGAAATGTAAAAAGAATGAAGGCAGTTCAGGATTCCTCTCGAATAAAGAGAGTAATTCAGCAGAGTGTTTTTGAAGATGTCGCGGTCGAGACATGTAAGAAAGAAGGGCAGCAGGTAGACTACAGCAGAAGAAAAGCGGCATAGGACTAACCTGGAATCGAACGCCGCGGAAGTGGGCGTTTCGGCGAGCCTGGCCTCTCTCCTCGCATGAAGGTGCTGGAGCTCAGGTGTCAGAGTCGAGGCCCGGAGGCCAGATTCGGCCCGCCACCTCACTTTTTGTGGCCCTTGTAATGCTGATTTGACTTCAGGTTTCTGACTAATATACAGAAATTGCAAATTGTGTTTAACCTTGAGAATATTTGTCGGAGGAAAAACAAACTATCTTATTCTACAAATCTCATTTGAGCAGTTTTTGCCGACTCCTGATATCAAATCTTGGTAAATGTGTGATCAACACACTTAAAATTTATTTGAATTCACAGTCATTCTGGCCCTCTGAGACAAACTATCACTATAATGCGGCCCAAAATAAAAACGTGTTTGGGTGTTGGGATTAGGCTTGGGGGGGCGTGGAACCTGTTGCGTCAAAAATAAAACCCACACTTGTACATATAAACACAGGCCCGCGGAGCACTCGCAAGGAGAGAGGGAAAATTCGGCGGGGTGGGGGGGGGTTGCGGTTAAGGTTAAGATTAGGCCTGGGGGGGCGCGGAACCTGTTGCGTCGAAAAAGAAATCCACACTTGCACACATAAACACAGGCCCGCTGAGCACTCCCGAGGAAAGGGAAAATTCGGCGGGGTGGGGGGTGGGGGGGTTGGGATTAGGATTAGGTTTAAGATTAGGCCTGGGGGGGCGCGGAACCTGTTGCGTCATAAAAATAAAAACACACTTGCACACATAATCACAGGCCCGCGGAGCACTCACAAGGGGAGAGAAAGTTGACAGGGTGGGGGTGGGAGGGGGGGTTAGGGTATAGGGTTAGGGTTAGGAAAAGGGGGCTGACCCCTTCCCCCCAGGGAATAGGGGAATCAGTTCCTTCTCCCCTGGTGGAAGGTTGGTTTATATGTTGGTCCATCCTTGAACCCGTGGCCCTCCCCGCACCAACGTCCCATTTCTTTGGGCGTGTCCATCCATATGCCATTATACTTATTTATATTACTTTATCCAATTAGTCAATAGGTGTTTATTATATATATAGATAGTATTTCACATATATTCTAGCTATTCCGTTTATTATGTAGCAATGAATCTATATACATATAGTTATTGTTTATGTTAAAAGGAGATGCCTTTGTTAGATAAATGATTGCACCTTTGATATCTATTATTTTTTATGTATAAGAAAAAAACAAATAAAATGTTTATAAAAAACTAAAATATTAAATTATAAAAAATTTAACAAATCAATAATTGACTCTTAACCCTAACCCTAACCATAACCCTAACTCAAAATCTTCAATGAAAAAATGTGTGCCCTGAACAACGTTTCAGCTCTAAACCGAACCTGAGAGGTTCGCGGCACACACAAAAAAACTTTCTTTTCTTTGTCTTTTTATTTGACCTACCACTTAGGCTCCTCAATGTCAACTAAACTTGGCTGAGCAAGCAGCTGCTTTTATAGGGACCTCTCCCGATGGCTCCGCCCCTCAATTCCATTAAATGCCTGCTGCGTTTGTAGGATAGAGTATACCTCTGACAAGATCAAATGAAATGAGTACACTATATTATGTGAATAATGTAATTTAAGTTTATATATATATATATATATATATACATTTGTAAATGGAAGTATATGTCTGTGGATTTGTAAATAATATATAAGAAAATTTTACGTTATACTTATTTTTTCATTTATAATACTATTTAAGTCTTTAATTTTTATTTAATGGTTATTTTGTTAACGTTTCTATACCATTTGTTATACTTTGTGTCTTATATTTCCTTCTCATAATTAAGTAAAGGTTAAACTTTAATATTGATAGTTATGTTTTAAGCAAGACTGGGGTTATGTTTAAACTGAGTAATTGGTTAGGTCTTAGACTAATTCAAAATAATATTTCTTTTTTGGTTAACAATTTAGGGTTAGAAGTTGGTAATAGGTTAGGGTTAGAAATTGGTAATAGGTTAGGGTTAGGGTTAGAAGTTGGGAATGGATTAGGGTTAGGGTTAGATATTGGGAATAGATAAGGGTTAGAATTAGAAATCGGGAAAAGGATAAGGTTAGAAATTGGCAATAAATTAGGGTTAGAGATTGAATAGTGTAGGGTTAGGGTTAGACATTGGGAATAGATTAGGGATACAAATTGGGAATAGATTATGGTTAGGGTTAAAAATTGGTAAAAAGGTTAGGGTTAAGATTAGATATTAGGAATAGTAAAGGGTTGAGGTTAGAGATTTGGAACAGTGTTAAGGTTAGAAGTTTGGAACAGATCATGGCTGGGGTTAGAAATTGGGAACAGACTATGTTTAAATATAGAAATTGGGAATAGATTAGGGTCAGGGTTAGAAATTAGGAATAGATAAGGGTTGGGATTAGAATTTGGGAATAGTTAAGGTTAGAAATTATGAATAGATTGGTGTTTAGGCAATAGTTTGGTTAGATTTTAAGTAGATATGTGGGCCTCCACTACGGTGAAGTTTAAGGCAGAATTTTGATATATAATTTCAATTAAGAGATAATGTTTTAATGATTTTTATGGTACTTCAGTTAGGGTATCGTTATCGGTTTCCTGAGTTCAGGCCATTTGGGACGTTCATACCCAACAACCAGATCCACTTACGTTCCATTGCCTTTCTTTTTAAGTCTGTCCAATTTGTGTTTCTTTGTAATCCTGACATCCGTATGGATTCCACACCATGGAGTAAAAAAATGACGGACTATTGGTCTATTTCTTTTATGTTTTTTATGTTGTACCTGTGTTGCATCGAGCGTTGCATCTGGGAATTCTTTGTTTCGCCTACATATTTTACACCAAATTTTCTGCAAAATATGAGGTAAATACAATTAATAGATCTTGGGTTGAAACCCTGTTCTATTTTGTGAATTGTTGAATCATAAACCCTACAGACAAATTTGAGGCTAGTAAGATATTTGCTTAGTTTTGGAAATTTCTGAGCCTGTAAGGATGGCAATCTTGCCCTCACAAGTAAATATTTCAAGTTTTTGTTCCGTCTAAAGGCTGAAATTACTGATATTTGAGGCATCCATGTAACTGAACCAAGAACACTTTGGAAATTTTGTTTCAGTTTTCTCTGCAATAAATTTCCCATCAACGAATATGTAGTTATAAGTGGGATCATCCTTGACATTCTTCCATTGCCCTTCTCTTGGAATATTTTTAAACAGCGTCGTAAAAATGATCTTGAATATCCTCGGTTCCGGAGAGCTTTGAACAGTATTTTGACTGCTGTGAGAAAGTCATCTTGCTTTGTACAGATCTTATAGAAGCGTAGGATTTGTGATTTGACTATTCCTCTTAATGTATGAGGCGGATGAAAACTTAACTAATGTACTAATGCATGAGTATCAGTATTTTTGAAATACACTTGTATGCCCAATTTTAGGTCTTGAGTATAAATATTTCCCTTATATATCTTATCTTAAAAGTTGATACTTTGGTGATTAATTTCTGATTTTAAATGAATTGAAGGATCATGTGAATTTAAAATATCTATGAATTCTCTTAAATTGTTGTTCTGTTCATGTCAAAATACCAAATATATCATCAAGGTATCTCAAATAGCATGCCGGTTTCAATACGCATTTTTCCAAAACTTCTTCCCAATTGGCCATAAATATGTTAGCGTAAGCAGGGGCAAATTTCTTGCCCATTGCTGTCCCCTTAATTGGTAAGAAATAATTACCATTAAAACCAAAATCATTTCGGGTCAAATTTGAATCTAATAGATCAAGTAGCTCACCATCTGGACGATTGGGGTCCAGAAACTTTTGAAATATCTTTTTAACACATTCGATCCCTGCTGGAACAGGAATATTTGTGTACAAAGAATCTACATCCATTGAGAAGAAAAAATATTCAGCTGAGATTCTGAGAGATTTCACTATCTTAATAAAATGATAGTGATATGTATGATGGGTGTTTGATTGATAGTGGTGTTAGAAAATAATCCAAATACTCTGCTGTTGCGTAGGTATCGCTTCCACGATCCAATACAATTGGTCTTCCCGGGGGAAGTTCAAAAGGGATTGTCCACTTCTTTGGATCCTTATGTATCTTTGGCAAGATGTAAAAACAACGTTCCCTTGGTTCCCTGCCCCCTGTCAAATATTGTTTTTGTTTGGCATTTATAAACTACTGGTCTTTTAATCTGTTCAGAATTTCTGCCACTTTAGGAATTGTTTCCCTAAATATAGGTTTTGTAAGTATTTTATAATAATTTTCATCATTTAACTGCTTTTCAGCCTCCATTATATATACCTCCCTACTTAATATGACTATTGAAGATCCCTTGTCTGCTGGATTGATGACCACCTGCTTAGCTTTCATCAAATATCGCAGAGCTTTCACCTCCTCTTGCTCTAAGTTAGGTTTTTCAGGCAATGGAATTGAATATTTTTTAAAAGGTTTTTTGTCCTGCTCTAACAATTGTCGCATTTCTTTTGGTATTTTGTCCGTTGGGGGAGTCCAAGTTGAAGGTCCCACACATGGACATGGTCTATTCCTTCCAGCATCTTTGAAATGTGCCACCAGTTTGTTTTCGATGGTACGCTTGCAGATCTAGTTGAAATTGCGGTTTTTGGTTCTTCCCTGTACTTAAGGATGGTATAAAAGACAACCCCTTACGCAGCACATTCAGTTGTGGTGTAGTCAGGGAGAATCCCTTAGCCAACACCACCACCTCTTGAGCAATTAAGGAGTGTGACCCCTCAACCCCTCTCGTACCCCGACTTAAAGGGTGGTCCAGTTTAAAAATTCAACCCAGTGAGCTAGCATCGCCTCTGCAGTCTCTTTCGTCCAATGCACATCATCCACCACCTGAAACCGGTCTTTTGGTAAAACGGGTATGAAGCCCATGTTCCTCTCGATGTAGTCATTCATGTCCTTAAGATTCTCTCGTTCTTCCAGAGGAAGTCCCTCTGAAAAATTAACAAGAGGGAGCCAAATTTCAGCATAAGGGAATTTCTTCTTTGCCGTTCGGACTGCTGCTTGAAGGTTCTTGGCCGTGGTTTCCTTAAATTTATTGGGTCTGCTGTTAATTCCAAAAGCTAACACCCCCTTTTCCACCACTAGATTTTCCGGTGGTTCTGTTTTCTCCAGCAGTCTGTCCCCATGCCGGAAATGACTTCCGGGGAAGGATTCAATTTGTAGATATCTGTTGACAAATGATGGAATCTGGCTAAATTGGAGTTCCCAATTATCAGCCATTTTTTCTGAACTTTCAAGTCCCAATCTGTGAGTTTTCCCTGTGTGCTTGAGTGGTAATTTACTCTGCACTCTTGTGAGTCCTCCATCCTGCTGTTGTCTCATGAACCCAAGGAAAAATTAGGTACCATCTCCCGTGAGACATGAGCAGTAACCTCCTGTTCTAGGTTCTGCTCAAAGGATATAAGTTCCTTCACCTCCTCTTGTGGGTGTGATGTTTCTGTCACCTCCAAGATTCGGCCCAGCTGCTGAACTGTTGGTAGCCGAAGATCAGTGTCCAATTCAATATCCCCTGGTTCCACCAATTGGTATTTCCTCAGCAGTTCATCAGTATCATTCTTCCATTCCAATCCCCGGTCAATTCCCGAGGATCCTAGCTCCCTTATGTAGTTCTCCAGTGGTGGGATTTGCTCCTTCACCAATCTCTCTCTTGGTTTTCGCTTTTCCCTTCCTTCCTTTAGAGTCTCCCTATGAACCTCCTCTCTTTTTTGGAAGATCACCTCTTGGACTGGGGTGTCTGGTCTGGGTCCTGGTCGTGCTTCAGCAATCGGAGCAGAGTAGCGTGGGTTATGACCCCTCCTACCCCACTGTCCATCGACCAACGCCTCCACCTCCTCTATTACCTGTTGCGGGGCAGCTTCTTCTTGGCCCATTTAACCGCCACTTCAAAAGCTGTTCCCCACACGAGTGAGTAAGTCCATCAATTCCTCCAGGAGATCTCTCAGAAAATCTTGGTAATGTTCCTCCAGTATTAGGCAAGTAGTGTATCCCCAATGCCTAGCATTTCCATCAATTAAATCCCAAGAGCGCTGGGTAGGAAATGCTGGTTTGATTATGGTCGCCAACATCTCCACCAAATTTCCAATCATTTTCGGTTGTGGATTACTGTTAACTGGGTCCACATTTTGCAGGTGGTGAACCACCTTGAGAATTGAGAACAATTTGCGTACCAGCTTTTCAAATTCTGGTTCTGCTGCTTGTCGCAAAATGTTTGATCCCCCTCTGGCTGGGGAAGGCCTGCGTTGGACGGTTGTTTTTCCCAGGTTGCCACGCGCTGCATCCGCATATGTGCGATGTTGGGGACCTGTGGGCGGAGGCACTGGCCGGTTAGGAAAAGGGGGCTGAGCCCTTCCCACCAGGGAATAGGGGAACCAGTCCCCTCTCCCCTGGTGGAAGGTTGGTGCACGGTCCATCCTTGAACCCGTGGCCCTCCCCGCACCACCGTCCCAATTTCTTTGGGCGTGTCCTATGGACCACTGTCCATTAATTTTCCATTTTATTTATTTATATTAATCTGTCCAATTAGTCAATGGGTTTTATTATATATGTAGAATATATTATGAATTATATGAATTTATATATGTATAGTTATTATATATGTTAAAAGGAGGCGCCTTTGTTATATAATTAATAATTTCACCTTTTAATCTTTAATTATAATCTTATATATAAGAGAAAATTCTCCCAAAAATTATATTTAAAACTAAAAATTAAAAAATGAACAAATAAAGAATTGATTCTTAATGTGATTAACTAAACTTTACAACTCAAAATCTTCAAATTCCTCAAAAAAAATGTGTGCCCTGAACAACGTTTCGGCTCTAAACCGAGCCTTCCTCAGGTTCGCGGCACACACAAAAATAACCTTCTTTTCTTTGTCTTTTTATTTGACCTACCACTCAGGCTTCTCAACGTCAA
>NW_028283471.1:37500-39009 GCF_059441005.1 Hippichthys cyanospilos
TACGGTACAAATATGGGAGGAAGAGCTTTGGGCACTTCCAAATCATGTATCAAAGGACTAAAGGGGCCTTACTTGACCGAATACTGAAGGGGACAGTACTCGACAAGTGTGCCATTGAAGAAGAGGAAGTCTACCATTATTTCAAGGAGAAATGGGAGATCGACGCGGCCTATTATATATATATATATATATATATATATATATATATATATATATATATATATATATATATATATATATATATATATACACATATATATACAAGTATATACAAGTGAAGCCGAAAAGCGGCCTGCAGGTGCCAACGCAGCTCGTGAGGGCGCCTGCGGCGCCCCGGATTAGCCAAATGCCTCGTCATCTAATTAATCAGGGTTGGGTGGTCGAGCTAAATTTGAGAGGTAGAGTTAGGTTTAGGAATAGAAAAGTGGACTGGGTTAGGGTTAGCGGGTTAGGGTTATGATTAGGGTTAAGGTTCGGATTAGGGTTAGCGATAAGAATTGGATTGGAGTCAAATTTAGACGGCAATATGAGTTATGGTGAAACTATAATAATATAAAGTAAAGTTAGGGTTAGATGTCAAATACTCTGTAATAGAATTAGTGTAGGGATAGAGATCATGAAATAAAATTAAGTTTGGAATTGATAGAATGGATTTATGGTCAAATGAGACTTTATTTTATGGATTCAGGATTAGCTTTTAAATTTTGAATTTATATTCAAAAGCTGGAGTTAAATTTTGGACGTAGAAAATGGAATTCCGGTTAGATTTAGGGTATTAATTAAGAGGTGGGATTAGTTTTAAAAGCCGGGCGTCGGCCGCAGGGGCTGTTTGCGTGGAAGTGTGCGCGTTCTGCGGCGCGGGGCGTCAGGTTACCGGGACGGCAGCGGTGCAGCGCAGGGGTCAGGTCGACGTTCGGGACGGTCCCTCCGGGATCGCGAAGGCCTGTGGCGGGTGTTGACGTGATGTGATTTCTGCCCAGTGCTCTGAATGTCAAAGTGAAGAAATTCAATGAAGCGCGGGTAAACGGCGGGAGTAACTATGACTCTCTTAAGGTAGCCAAATGCCTCTTCATTTCTCTACCCCGGAGTTGGAGTAAGACCATTTGATGGTGGAATGATTTCTTGTGTTGCGAGTTTTTTTTTTCACCTATTCGATGGAGTCCACTTCGGTGGATGGTCGCTAAACATGTCATGTTGTGGGGCGAGCATGCTGACCATCCATGATTAGAAACTGAAGCCCTTGTCAGGCTGGGTCTAGCTCGGGCGACTAGGCTCACCGGCGACAGTTGTCATAGTTACATAGGCTGCACCTCCTAGCGGTCCCGCCGGGGCAACGACTTTTCAGTTGGCCGACGCAGCAAGCCCAGTTGAGAGGATCCCAGACATCCTCCCATTTACCCTAGTACTTTGGAATTGACGGTTTTTCTATTGTAAACAGAGACGAAGATATAAAATAAGATATATAGAATCTCGATGAGACGAGAATCGGATTCAGATATGGAGGGTGAC